>NC_143581.1:67743569-68043569 GCF_048544385.1 Mastigoproctus giganteus
TCCCATATCGACACCAAATCTGCAATTCAGGCACTCAAATTAACTGTCTGGTCCTAATTTAGCCATTCTTTGCGCCACTCGTGTGGAAACCACTTAATTGACCCCTTAACCGCTGCTTCATGTACATTGTCCACAGTCTCCTACACTGGACCCCATCTTTTTAAAAACGGGGCTCCCTTCTGCATACGCAGCTAACCCTATCATCGATAAAAATTTTCGATATCCAAGGAATTTCCGATTCCAACAGATTTTCGGCACTAAACTGGTCAATATCACTTTTGTTCAATAATTTAGTGGTGGTAGACACCTCAACAGCTTCTCCCACATCTGTGACTAAGCATGTCTCTGCTGTCACTTTAAGCATCAGCCTCCCTTCCATGACAACAAATTAAAGTTTCTATTCACAAAAAATTGTGCAAATTGTAAAAAGATTTTCTCTACCACAAATAGTTTTTAATTCTTGTCAGCCTTTTGGAACACTACAGCTGCTTACCTCTTGCGATCCGTAAAACTCTCATCACTCTGATGATTGTTGGGTTGATGGGGATCACATCCGATTCCATCTCTTCCAGCACAATTCCAACCACAGATAAAATCACGATGACAACGTCTAGTTGGTTCCACCTACACGTAACGAAATGTGTATTTATTACTTCAAATACAAGAACAAATCTCAACAGTATTTATAACACTTAACTTTGTTTTCATGGCTTATCGCCAAAGAAATTTTTACATTCATTAAAATTCCAAACAACAATTCTTTTAGGATATTGCAATAATATCCTTCTTAATTGAATAAAATATGGAAACATTAATTCAAAAACCTCGTTTAAGGGAAACTTTCATCATTAATTTACGAAACCTTACTTTGGACAACTTCAATGATTGCCTGTTTGAACCTACGATCAAAATTTGCTTACCAGTTATTGATTAGTCTACTAACAGTCATGTGATACATTTAAGACCAACTTTAAGAATACATCTTGTGTTACAAAGCAAGGGGTTGCCACACTTGTGAAAATCTAAAGGGAAGATTTTTACTTTGAAGTCTTACCTGTCTTTCAGGTACCTTTTGAAACCCAATGCAACTATCTTCATTACCGCTTCTAAAATGAACACTGCGCTAAAAAAGTAGTTGAAGATCTTCAGAGCGTAGACCAGTTCCTGGAAAAAATATGTTCAATTTATAAAAGAACGAATATCACTCGTGTTTATCTTAAAATAAAGAATCTCTGTAATCGAATTCTACTATTCAACCTTACCTTTTTTATTTAAACATCACAGTAGCATATTGAAGGTTAAATAAAGGGTAAACATTTTTCTTCTTTCAGAATCCGCATCAAAGTCCAGCATCACTTTAGAGTGAATGGATTCCTACTCTTCCCAGGTGAAATAAAGGACCATTTCTGCTTGTTCAAAGGTATGAACGAAAGAGATTACTGTGGCATTGGTGGCTAAAGAACTTAGTTTTCCGTTAATTTACCAGAATTTAAATCTCTTCGCTTTCAAGCGACAATGGATTCAACGAAAATTAAATTTACAGAATGAGGTGCTGGGTCCTTTCTTTTACATTAGCAAGACAATGACAAGGCCCTAAGTCTGCACTGGTTGCAGAATAAACTGTAGTATCATTTTAAAGAGATGCTTTTCACATGTGAATACACTGACAAAACATTGAATTTTGTAAACTCCCCTTCGGATATATCAGAGAAGTAGGGAGCCAGTTTTTTATGCACGCTCCCTAAAACTTACAATATCATTCAAAAATATCTCCAAATACAATATAATAAGCTTAATTTACGTATTTATTTGAACCTTTCTGATTTAAGAGTTTCTCCAACTTGTTGTAATTTCCTTCAGTATTAACAGAGAACTGTTTTGGAAATAAGGCAATACTGGAAGAACAGACTTCAACGCATCGGTGGAAGGAATCCACACAGAGGAATGCAAATCCTCTGAACTGTCTTGTATTGAAAAGAAGGTTTAGATAAAGTTTTATATTATTTTAAATTAAGCATGAGGTTGAATAAATTACGAGAAATGTTTAGTATTAAGTTAGCTTATGGATTGATATCGTTGATTATGAGGATGGCATTAAGGTCTGTACCTGTACAGAGTTGATTGACAGACATTTTATGTAAATGATAGCATGTATTAACAGATTAAATGAGAAAAATGAATACCAGTATGTATATAATTACTTTTGTGTAATAAATGATTTTGTTCTATAATATTTGGGTCATTGCTTATCAGAAACTAACACCTCACATGTTTTAAGAGAAGATCCCTCAGCACTTAAATTCTGATATTCCAATGCAATCAGGGGACTGTTGTATACCAAAATAATAACAATAGCCACTGGGGAAATAAATGGTAAAAGGAGAAATCCCACAGTTCCTTTATTTTAGTAAGTATACTACATGTACGAAACAAAAAATTACTCTTTTAAAAGTATTAATTAAATAGTTCTTCATCGCTCAATGATTTTGTGATTTGACAATATTATTCGCCATCCAAAGCTGCAGTCTTCGGCGACTCAATTCTCTAGTTTTCTGAGTGTGAGAATGTTTTTTATGATGTCTGTCCACAGCATATATTCCAAGTTAGCATATAAGATAGTCATAGGATGGTGATCCTGTCTAGCCATCTCACGCCTCAGTGCTCTAATCCTACAGAAGCTCTGATAGTTTCTGGGATACAGGACCAAAGCTGGACACTGTGCCACCGGTCGGGCCATCCCTCTTAAACTTCCTCCTTTTGCGCACAGTGTGCCGAGAAGACATATTTCGAATATTGAAATCCTCAAGCATTCCACCACCTGTCTACGTTCAAATTCGCTGAACTTCATTAGGTGCATATGTAACAGAGCTATCTCTACACTGTTGCAGTTAAACTCCTTGGATTCGATTAATCCAAGCGTCTTCTTGGAGTAATCGAATCCGTACAATCGAAGTTTACACACTTCGATTGTACGGATAAATTCCACTGGCACAACTTCTGACATTGTCTAAAGTTCCTTGAGATTACGAGATCTAAGTGTGAAATCTTTTCTGAGCTACAAATTAAAAGCGCTTTATAATGCGCTATTGTGCTCAACGTAATATGAGTGCTTACAGAGTCTGTGATACTTTACGCACGTGTGTTTCGTGCATCAAATGATATATATAACTCAAAGAGCACAGATTAATCATAATTTAAGGTGCTCTGGAGCGATGAAAGCCCTCAGCTGCCTAGGCCGCGAGAAATCAGTCATATCTTTCGATCTTCTTTAATCTGCCTAATATCACATGAAAATTACAATTTCCTTAACACTTGTTTCAGTAACCTCTAACATCTTTCTCACTCACCTTAAACACAAAACATTGCCCAATCTTCGAGTCAAGAAAACAGTTCGCGTACAACACGTAACTTAAAGACACTTTGCAACTGTGCTGGAGGATTCTTGAAGACATTCTCTTGCCATCAACATCAGTTTCCTATTGATGAGCCCACATAATTTCTGTGACGTCACTTCCATCAAAAAAAAAAAAAAAATCGCATTTAAAGAACAACAGCAGTTGTTCGTAATACTTTATATGTAAAGCAGTGTATAAGCCACTCTTCATTTATTTGAGGAGAAGAAAGTTGTCAAATGATGTACGAAACAAACCTAAGAAAGGTTAAATACATCGTAATATTTTATAAATATTGGCTTCAATAACCAGTGTTAATAAATATTACTAATAAACTTTATTCAAAAAAATTACGAATAACGCTTAGAAACACATTTATTTCACTCACCAGAGGCATCATGTAAAACTCTGTTGCCATGGTAACTACATTAAGCCCGATCACAGCAGCTATTGCCAGATCGAAATACTTGCTAGTGATGATATTGTGGGTGAGTAAGCGTGGCCTCGAATAGTTTATGTAGTAAGGGGGTTCCCTCATTCCTGCAACACAAATACGAAATCAGTAACACTTCACAAAGAGTATAAATTTATGTAATAAATGAAGGCAAAGAAGAAGAGTTTTAGGAAAAAATAATAATTAAATGTGTACGAAAAATAGCCTTCTAGCATTAAGCATTGCTGTCAATTTAAAACTTGATACTGCGCTTTTTTTAAGAACTATAACCAGGCTCATAACAGTGCAACAGGGGGAAATGTAAGCCTGGTACGATTATTGATTCAAATTTATGGCACTATTTCCAGATGGTGGAAGCATCCACATTTTTTGGGTTTTAATGTACGATAAGTATATTTTAGGGTAATCGTGTGAATGGATAAGATTAAAATACGAATTTATGACTAAATTTTCAAAAAAACAATTATCGATGCATATCGATCAGAGACAATAATTGAGGATTTTTTAAATTGGCACTGATATCTCTCCTTTATTCGAGGGTATTCCCTTAAAAGGGAAAGATCTCTTCAGGTGTACATTAAAAAGACACTGGATTAGTTTAATATGGAAAATTAGCATTTTCCCTCGCATAAAAAATAACTATACCGATTTCTCTTTCCATATTCTTTAAGTTTCTCTGTGAAAACATTTTAAAATTTAAAGTTGTCTCTCGTGTTCTCTATACACAGTAATCAAATTACAAGGCAGTATCAAGTATTTTCTTTCCATTTTCCCTTCAATAAAACTTAACTAGGTAACTTATTTAACCTGGACATGGACTTTTTCAGAACACGTGACACGAACGGACAATAACACTTTTCAGATAGGGACGTCACTTCACATAGCAACACATTCTGAGCCTGGCTTTGGAAAAGGTGGCTGCGACATGGTACAAGCCAGAAGCTACTACAAAAGACCTGATTCAGGCGCGTGCAAGAAACAGAAAGAAGCAAAGTTTCATTCGCTTAAAATTTAACGGTTACAAATACAAACAGGAGGTAAAAAACTAAAGGATATCACTATTAAAAAGCAGTGCAGAAACAAACGGTTTGTCTGTTGACAAGGATCTACAGTTAAGAAACTAGAGAGAAGAAGATTAAGAAATCTACGACAAAGCTGGAGCAAACTTGATTAAGATTATTTCGCTCTTTAAGTGGCCGGACCAAGGAGATGAACGGGTCATTGATATTGCAATAAATCAACAGATATGCACTAAATCGCATTTCTACTGAAATTAATACACACGGTCTTCTGTAATTCGATTCTTTGGGTTAAAGGCTAGAATTTAGTATTTTTACCAAAATATTGTGCTTAAATAACAGTTAAATATGTTTCACCCCCACGTCTTCAAACCGATACCAGCTTGCCCCGTTCTTTATTAAATATTCATTACTAGATTTTAATATCGTGTTTATCACACATATGCAGGTGATCGATGTGTACCTAAATTGATAAATGGCAGCAGATGTACATAGAGAAGTTCTGGTTTATGATGTGAAAAGGCCCAGGGCCATGATGGCCCGAGTATTCAGCGTTGTGATTTATTGCATTTCTTCAATGATCTGTGCATGCAAAAGAACTTATCTACATTAGTGTCTGCCATTTAACTCCCCTCTTCCTTTCCCCCCAAGAATACTTGGAAAAAAACATTTCCAGCCTTGTCGTGATAAGCCAGACTCAGCACACAACTACCGACCCTCCTTCGCCATACTTCGCCGCTTTTTCTCCAGTTTCCGAGCCTTTTTGGCTGCCCTCCGAGCCTTCTCCTCTTTCTCCTGCTCTTCTCGACACCGATGGAAGTTCTCGACCACCACGCCAACGAACATGTTGAGTACAAAGAAAGCCACCAGAAGCAAGAACGAAATGAAGTACAGGAGCCGCCACTCGTTGTAGTTCTCCTGCGGCTGGAAAATAAAAATTCTTTTTTTAGTAAGATTGGAGTTTGAAACGATGGATGGCAAGAAAGAGAAAGACGTAGTTATAACTTACATTAGTAACAACAGTGGGTTTTTCAATTTTAATAACTAAAAGGAATTTAAATCTTTCTTCTAAGAGTGAAATGAGAACAAACAGTTTTTAATATATATTTTATTTTAAAACTTTATGAAAACATTTTTTTAATAAGTTTACTTTGACCAATTTTAATCTTCATCTAATAACACAAGGATTAATGTCACATTAATCCTAATTCATAAAATTCAATTGAATAGATATAAAAGAGTAAACAACCCTTATTTGTCTCCTCTTATGAAAAACACTACTTTTATATTACACCTCTGAATAATATTTAGTTTAAAATATACTATTTAACAAAAGTATTGGGATATCTCTCGTCAGTTCTGCAAAACGCATCCTATTTTCGGGAATTTATATAAGCAGAGGAACTCTGATGTCATTTGTTGGCGCAGTTCACAGATTTTGAACTAAACCATAGTACGTTTATCGCAAAATACATTCGTATGGCTCTATACGTCCCTAGGGTTATTTGCATGAAAACACTGCTTCAGGGTTTTCGCGCAGTAGCCCTAGGGCTGTAGCGCAAAATACAAGACAAAAGAGAAAGTTGCTAGCGTGCCAACCTTTTTGGGCAAGATTGAAATACTCCCTAAATGCATAAAAGATGGAAAATTATTGTGATTAGAAGGCACAATTATCTGGCCAATGGGATATACTGTTTCGGCTTTTTTGAAATCGAATTTAGTTGTACTATTTTGTATTCCCAAATATAAACAATTACTTTCAAATACAGTATATGTTTGGCTCTAAATTTAATGATATCAGACTCAACTACAAGCAGACAACTTGTTCCAGTAATCATTCGCCGGCTAAACCTCTTCCCCTGTAATTCTTCAGTCCGCATAATCAATGTCTTACGGTTGCCAGTCTCTGGACCCTTTCAAGAACCTTTATCTTTAACGTGATATTTATCTTGGACATTTAGCAAATCAAAAAAGTGACTTAGGGAATCGTCACCCTCAAGAAGCTGATGAGCATCTATTACAGGTAAACAAAGACACCTGAATTCATTAAGCTTTTTCTCTTCAGGTTGGTTCTGTAAGATATGTTTTTATGAACTAACTTCGGACCTCTGAGGCCTATATATTTATCCACTCTACCAGGCACCTTGGCACGATCTCACTACCGTTTCTCTATGACATCGCGCCAGTGAGATTATTCGCCAGCGATGAAGATAATCTATCAGCTGGCAGTCTGATGTGAATGAAGGATTACTCTTTGATGAACTAACTTATTCCCTCTTAATACCTAGTGTCGCGGCCCGATCACTTCTAATATTAATTCACATCTCAGCGGTGCACAACTAATTATTTGATATATGGAAGGTATGCCCAGGGATACCATTGCCACAGCGATGCAACCAGCAGATGAGTTGATTGCAGTGAGACAATTCAACTCTTCTGAACAACTTTACTTTTGTACTCTGGACTTCTATTCCTTCTCTCCACTTCAATATACATTTCTAGAGAACTATTGCAAACAGCCACACCGAAAATTAACTAGTACAATATTTATCATTATTAAAAAAGCGACATCGCTTTGTTGATGTCAATTTTTTAATAATACCTTGTTGCGATATAGCAAAAGGTAACAACTGGAATGCCCCACGCCCTTGTTCAGACTACAGTTTATTAAAATAACTGACTAATCTGAATTTTTTCCGCGATCCAATTCCTTTTACGGTTGCGATATATCCAGAGGATTCTAAGCTATAATTCCCAATACTTCTGTTAGTTTGATCAGTAATTATTTTAGAGTGTATTCATTTTATGTCAAATAAATGAACTTTAATCCAGTAACGTTGTGCAAAAATGAATTAATCACCTGTATATCTACTCCAACTGCATCCAGTCCAGTGTACATGATGTTAACCCATCCATCTTTAGATGACAGTACGAATAGGGCCATCAGAGCCTAGAAAACAACAAAAAACGAATTAAACTACACAAAAACTAAAATTAAATCTGCACATATACTCTAATTTTGGTTCAGGGCCATCTTCCAAAGATAATAAACGTCTATGAACCCGAAAGGTTTCAATTTGGGTTCGCCATTTATCACTTAATGTGGAGAGGTATGGGTACGAATCCCATCAGGGATTGAGAAACTTTTAAAGTCTTCTCCGTCTATGTGGGACAGGAGTAGAGTTTCCCAAGTGATTTATTCTGAGTTTTTATGACCATATACTGGATCTCTCCTCATGATATTTTCACGAAAGATCCGAGTATGGGTTCTAACCTTAAACTATGAGAAATTTGGCAGCAAAACGGGATTAAAAATAGTCATAATACTGAAGGGAAGAGCATGTGGAAAATCCCTGCTGCATGTATTTGAGAAGCGAAGGAAGCGTTTGAAAAGTGAATTCTATTCTATTCAAAGGTTGCTATTCCAAATAACAGGTACGGCCTCAGAACTTTTCAAACGGCCCTTACAGCTTTTCCATATTTCAGAGTGGTAACATTCAGGCAATAGCGCAGTTGGTAATTAATATCTTTAATTATATTTTGTAACTAAGCAACATTTATAATTGTTCCTTCTAATTCTATGCATACATTTGACCGTTCCTACACTGCTCAACAAAATTAACAGAACAAAATGTTTTTCATGTATATTTTATTGTAAACAGTGTCGCAAAAAGCGAATATATTTAATATAATAGGTATTTTACAATAAAAATCGATATACAACTTTCCAGAACCGCACATTATGCAAATTATCCTTGCCTATAAAAAAAAAACGGGCTCAAAGCTACAACTCCAGTACTCAGGTTTGTTTGTTTATTTGGTTTTAGGAGCATTAGCAACTAAGGCCATATTGTTCCGGGGATATGCGGTGGTCATTCCCTGACCTTTCCGCATCCTCCGTATTTGGTGCCAGTACTCAGGATGGTAAGTCATCCTCGTTTAGATTATTCTTTGATATGACGGCCAACAACAGAAGGAAGGTGGCACTTTGGCTTAATGTGTCACGCAGTATCGTTTCGACACTATTCAAGCAGTTTCACGAGACAGAACCAACCCATAACGAGAACTGGCCAAAGTCGCCCAATGGCTACGTCAACAAAAACAGACCGCTGTCTGAGTCTAACAGCAAGGCGGAACCCTACTATTTTCTTATCCAACTGTCCCTTGAGTTTGCTACAGACACAGGTAAAAACATTTCAGACCAAAATTCTCTCCATCTGGAGACAACGAGGAATGAAGTACCATCCCTCCCAACTTCAGAGATTGGGACACACGGTGGAGGCAGTGCTCTCGTTTGGGTCAGAATAATAATCGACGGGCGCACCCCTCTTCTTGTTTTTCATAGGAGTTGCATAACTGCGCATATGCACCCAGAACAGATCATCGAATCCTATGTGCCAATTTTTAGGGGCGTGGTTTGCCCAGATTCTCTTTTCATGCGCTACAACTTCACTGCACATAGAGCTCAAGTGGTGGAGAATTACCTTGAAACTGAAGATATCCAAACTGCCGTGGCCAGCGCGATCAAACATGTGTGGGTCGCCCTTGAGCATCGCATTGCACATCGACAGACAACTCCTCCCTCGGTCGCTTGGTGAGCTAAGGTCTGCGCTCAATGGGATTTGTTGCAGCAGAATCTTATAAACACCCTGATATCTAACCTAGTTTATTGGTTTGCTGTCAGACTTGTTTAGCCGTTAAAGGATGTCATCCGTATCGATGTTTTCGAGCATCTTGTATCGACTTCTGTAATGCGACCTTTTTGGTAATTTTTATACTACTCCTATAAATATCCCTTATATCTGTCCGAAGTTTTGTCCTGCTTTGTCGCAATCTTCACGAGTTAATACAACCACGTTTTCTAAGTGTTCCGTTAATTTTGTCGAGCAGTGTACTTCAGTAAGTATTTACCTGCCCAAGATTGTCGAAGTTGTACCTCTGATTTACCCACACATTCCTCGGATCCATAAGACATTGCGTTTTGTTCTCCACATGATCAACATCAGGGCCCTCACAATAATACAGGCTTCCCTTGAAAAGCTGAAAAGAGAGAGAGTGTGGGTCAAAATCCTGTTAACTTCCAGCAAATGAAAGACAATTTCATCCATCAATGTAATGCTAAACAATTATTTATAATCTTTAAATCGGTTTATTATCCGAATTCCAAACTAAATTTATCGAATATATTTAGCCTAATTATAAGATGTACTAGAGAAGTATTTATTACCAATTAAGACTAATTGTATCTTTCTTCCCACTAAGCTACACTAAATTGAATTCAAACCGGCCATCGGCTCACACATGTGCAATCTTTATGACCAACCACATGGCTGTAATTTGCAGGAATTTAGAAAGTTTACTGAATAACAGATAGCACTAAAAGAGAGGAATTAAAATAAATAAATAAATCACAATCTTTATTGTACAGTTCACCGGTACACGCAGGTACCACGACCATACAATACCCTTCACGGCACCATGCCAGAGGTTAACAAACGGCAGAGATAATAAAGAAATTGTAAAGATTAATTATAAGCAAATTATATAATAATAAAAAAAAAAGTACTCATAGCAGATAACATTGACTTGAAAGGAAAACTAATACAAAATAATAAAAATAACAAATTGTGATAACAAAAGCTTTTCCTCAAGTCCAGTTTTCTGAGAGTCTCTTGCGCCGCCATTACGATCTGAGATCAGTTGGTAGTTCTGGAGACCACGTGCAGATCTAGGATGATCCGTCTATACTTTTTATCATCTATGATTTTAAATAAGTCAGCATCCAGGGATTGAACCAGGTGGAGCTTCTGATAAGGCAGGAACCGATCTTTCAAATGTAGTCTCGAAGGAAGAGCAAGAAGCTTGGGAGTGGAGCGAAGACCTGGTTGGGGAATCCGCCAGCACACGGTGTCCCAAACGTTGGTTGCTAAGACTCTCCCGGCAATCATTTTTACGGTGAAGATGAGTCTTCTCTCGTGCATTAATGCTGAAAACCTGGTTAAATTCAGCGCGTTGGCCATCGGTGTTGTGCGCTGCTGTGGTGGGAGATGACACTTCCAGGTTGCCCACTTCAGGAGCCAGTATTCAGCGGCTTTTAATGGTTTAATTGTGGTGTCTGCAGCTGAGCCCCACAACTCTACTCCATACAGTACACTTCCAAAAATCATCATCCTGATGTACATTTTTATCAGGTTGCTGTTGTGAATGTGTAGCAAGTGCTGCTTGGCAACCCACCGTTTCTTGTTGAATTTAGCACAGAGTTCTTCTATATGGTGATGGAATCGTAATTTTCTGTCGAAGATTACACCCAGATCTCTTTGCTTTTCAACGCAGGGGATCGGGACTCCGTCAATCGCAGGCTGAATTATGGTTGGTATGGGTTTAAGAGAGAATACCATGATGGCAGATTTCTCAGGGTTCACTTGCAGGTCAAAATTCTTGAGGTACTGCTGTACTTCTGATAAGGTCTTGTTGATGGTTACTGTGGCGTTTTTGGCTTCATCGGTCAAATTTATTTTTGTGAAGATCTTTAAATCATCTGCATATGATATCATATCTATTCTATTGTGTATTAGTGGGTAGATGATAGCAGTGAAAAGAATTCCGGACAGGACTCCTCCTTGTGGAACGCCTGCATGTATTTGTCTAGTATACCTTTGTTTTCCTATGTACATTTGGATGATTCTATTCTGAAGAAAGGATGTCAGAAACTTCAATACTGGGCCTGTGATGTGATAGTAATTTCGAAGGAGTTTGAGCAAGGCTGGGATGTGAACACTATCGAACGCAGCTTGTAAATCAAGATATGTGATTGCCATTTCTTCTTTCTCCTCAAATGATCTGTGGGGGGGGGTGGGGTGAAATTTATGAAAATGTTATTTTATATATTTGGTTATATTTATTATTTCCCCTTTCAACAACTCCCCTTTATAATAACTCCCCACTTGCGCAATCTGACTATTTTACTTCACAGAAAATTTCCAAGTTCTAGGGGAAAATCTCCTTGATGAGTTTAATTCCCTTTGGATAGGCTTTTTCTCAGAATAACAAAGAGACACACAAATGTTGTATAATAAAAATACAGTTTATTGGACACTTTTACATAGATACATCAAACAAAAGAAATTTATTAAACTCATGACCAAATAGATTTAATTTCATCTTCTTATAACAGAATGTAAATGAGCAAAGTAATTTGCCTATTGAGCAAACTCAAGGAGGGCTATTTCCTTTACATAAATCATAAACAACTATCTCCTCTTTTAAACTAACAAAATGTTTCTACTTCCTTACTCCTGAGTTCAATTAACTTTCAAAAGAATCTATTAACATTCTCCTTTCATTACAAAACAATTCCTACTCCAAATTGATAAAGCTCCGATACTCTTAATTTCAGTATAAATCATTACTCTGGTTTCTAACAGATTATAGCCTACAACCTTCTCTAATCTAGGTAATCAATACTATCAAATTTCTACAATTAACTACTTGCACATTCGGGGGTTACTGACATCCGTCTATCCCCTTTCAAAATTCATACTTAGTCATTCACTTATTTAACCAAATATTAACAAGTATCAATCACTTCAAAAATTTTATATCTATTCCCTTCCAAAATTTATCTATATATATTGACTTGCCCTGGGTAATGTCCTTCAGTTCATAACATTCACTAACTTATTCATTATAATATAGTACTACTTATACATATGTGTTCAATCAAAAGTTCTGATAAATTGGTTATCAAGTGTCTATAATCGATGTGATGGTGAGAGTACTTAAACAAACTAATCACTTACTGACATAACTTGGCAGACTTCACGGTACATCCTTCTCTAAGCGAGTAGGGGATCCTTTCTATCTGGGTCGCATCTCACAATCACTGGGGGCGTTCGACATAAGATGCTGGATTCCTTCCTGGGTACCTTTGTATTTCTTTATGGACGCATTAATTTCATCTGATCAGAATGGCTGTACTCTTTTTGTCCGGCTTCGGATTTCATCAGCTCCAGCGTACTTGCTCTCAGAATATCAGGCAATCTCGTTCCTTCATAATGGAGTTGACTCCTTCTCATCTACTTTAAGGATCTTGAAAAATTTTCCCTCTTTTCTATGGCACGTGTTCATCTCTCACTTCAAAACTCAGTCTACTTTTGACTGACTGTCTGACCGACTTCTGCACCTCAACTTCATTTTCCACTTACTCGACTGCTTCTCTCACTACTTATTAGATCACTGACTTAACTGTTCACTTAAAGCTTATCTACCCCTCATACTGACTACACATTAAACTTAGCCACTTTTCTCCACCGGCTACTCTATCTAAAAAAACTCATTCCTTTCTTTTCTTCTCCAACTCTCATCTTACTGCCCCACTCACTGACACTGAACCCCTCTCATCTTACTGCCCAACTCACTGACACTGACCCACTCTCCTCTTACTGCCCAACTCACTGACACTCACCCACTCTCATCTTGCTGCCCAACTCACTGACACTCACCCACTCTCATCTTGCTGCCCAACTCACTGACACTGACCCACTCTCTTCTTCCTGCCCTCCGCACTTCTCCTCCCACTCACCCGACCAAAAACAATCTCTTACTCCTGAATTTTCCACGCCTCCCCACAGTGGGTTTCTTCCAATCACCTCTTTCCTATATTCATTTTTATCCTTTCATTTGTTGGCAGGTCAGCCAGCCTAGTGGCACGTGATTCACAATACCCCTCTCCCTTTTTATTTCCTACCTGTTAACATCCGTTGAGCTCTTTCATGTAGGCCGAATGCATCAAAACACCTCCTCCTGTGTCATCACAGCTTGTCTCTATAGCACTTCAGAAAAACCACAAATTGTGACACTAGCTACTATAGCATCTATTTTTAGAAACTAGTGTGCGTTTTGCCGTATGCGTTTCCGGTGCGTGACCCCTCATAAAACTTAAGTTGTTTTTGCAGCGCCGGACCCCCTGCTGGGTTTGTCATAGTATTCTCCGTCAGTTTTCTGTTTTGAGGGATGCAAAGCTAATTTTCCTGTTTTTCGTTCTTCCTACCTTTTAAGTTTTACAATCCTTACTGGATAATTCTTGTTTATTGAACTGACGCTATTAACATTTCTCCCAACGGCAAGAATCCAAAAAGGAAAACTAACTTCAGAAGTCAAAAAAAATATTTTATTTTTGTAAGATTTTCAGATCTTACAGATCCAAGGATTGCATTAGTAGTCATAATCAGGTTACTAACTGTTGATCTGTTTTGCAACGAATAATGAATTTGCTGGGGCCTGTGCGGGAGAATGTGCGTGGTAAGTGTTTTCAGTACTGTTTTTTCAAGTAATTTCAATAGACACGAGGAACGAGAGATGGGTCTAAAGTGCCTGGCTTCAGTTGGCTGGGAAACTTTTGGGAGTGGCCTAACAGAATATAAATTCCATATTGGAGGGAAAAATTCTCCTTTTAATATGCTATTGAAAATTATTAGGAGCGGATCACTTAGAAATGGGCTCAAACATTTAATGATAAATTGTGGTACTTTGTCGATTCCCGCTGTACCAGTTGCAGGCAACTTATTAATCGCAGATAAAAGGTCTTGTCTTGTTAATTGAATGGTTTCAAGTGCATCTCTGGGCACATCATCATCAAACATGAGAATATCACTGGGCTCAAGTTGGTTTTGCTGAACTCGTGCAATAAAGTCCATCCACCTTTCAGGATCAAACTGTGGAGGGAGTTCACAGTATTTCTGTCGGTATGATGGACAGCCCTTATGAAGTGTGGTTTCAATGTGATGTTTTATGGCTTGAGACTTGAGGCGGTTGAAGCTTGCTCGTCCTTTGGAGTACGCAATTCGATCCGGAGCTAGTCCTGTCATTTTCCACTGTTTGTACAGTTCCTGTTTAAGCTTAAAACTGTTACTCAGCTCAGGAGTCCACCATCCTCTCGTACGTTCAGAGATCCTTATTTTCTTTGAGGCTGCATAATTAGAAATTGTGATGAGCCAGCGAGTTAAAAGGTGTAAGGCAAGTTGATTATCACATTGCTCAAGTGCATTCCAAGGAATTGCAGTGGCTGCTTCTAGACATTTAGTAATGTTGAGTAATTTTGGGCTCGTTATTATCTTGGTGTGGACCTGAGTCGAGACGTTGTAATTTGGAGTCGGAAAATATAAGTTAATTAAAATTGGCATGTGATCAGATTGAAAAGCTATTTCTGTTGTAGAATCAAGTTCACAATTGCTCGATGATAGCACAAGATCAAGATGGTGATCACCTCTGGTCGGGAGATTATTAATCAGATGGATTCCTAATGGGTGAAGGTTATTTAGCAATCTGGACTGAAGATGAACAAGTTGAGGGGAAAAGTTAAAGTCTCCACAGATAACATGCCTTGCTGAGTGATGGAGCCCATGAATGAGCCAATTAGTTATCTCGTCGACGGTTTCAGCATCGGGTCCTGGAGGGGTGTATATAACTGCAAAATCAATGCGAGCAGATTTAAATTCGCATGACGCAATTAGCCCTTCGAACTTAGTGGACTGACTTTTATAATTCTTAGTAACAAGTATGTGCGGTGTTTTGTAGAAGAGTCCCACTCCACCTCCCCTTTTGTCTTGTCGGGAGCAGAGAATCACATTATATCCAGCCGACACTGCATATGGAAAATGCTCCTCATTTCGGCCAAGCCAGGTTTCTGTTAAGCAAAGCACATCAAACTTGTGCGAAAGTAGAAGTTCTTCTACAGTTTCAAGCTTGTTACGGATGCTACGGGCATTCTGATAGAATATAGAGATGCTATTATGTCTGGGGATATTCCTTAGTACCCTCTGCGGTCTTTTTCTCTCTTTTTTTAAGGTGTTTCTTTCAGATATCCTAACAGGAATTATTGTGAATTGGCTTCCATTCATGATTTCGGTAGTGAGTCAGCTAGTGGGGTTTACTGGACCCTGAATGTGATCGTGTCTTGATTGGCTGTGCCTCTGAAGTCTGGTGGGGGGCGAAGATTGAAAGTAGGGCCTGATGAGGAGCCCTTGAGGCCAAGTGGATATAGGACACAATATCCTCAAAGTCCTTGATCCACTTCGACCTCTACAACAACAAGTTGTTTGCAGAATTGTCTTGTCCTTGGTGTGTTTTCTTCCATCAGCAGATTTACACTGCCAACATAATTCAATGGTCTTAATTTTAGCAGTAGAACAAACTTACATCTGCAACGAGTTGCCCTGGTATTGAACTACTTTCAAACAGTGTCTAGCCAAAAGGTTTATTGGCCATTTGTTTCAAAGATGAGACCGATATCAGATATCTAGTGGCAAAACTGATAAAAATAGATAGCTTTAAAAGCTATTTAGCGCTCCTATATATTCCTATTATTTTTTTTCAAATTGATAAAGAAACGCATACATTTGAAAGCTATTCGTCATGCATTTTAGCACTTTTATGATTTAAATCTTATCAGTTTTATCGGTCTCTGCTTCTCATGTTTTATCTAATTGCAAATTCTTCCGTTATATTTTCTCATACATGTCTAGAAATGTATCAAGATTATAATAGTATTAGTATAGCCCAAGGAAGCCACAGGCTTTGGCTGCTCCGGCCGAAAAAAAAAAAGGACACAAATTATGCACTTTCTTTCTCAATTTAGTAACCATCCAGTTGATCCTTAAGTTTCTTCAAACTGTCAGCCTCAACTTGTCTAGCAATTAACGAAAAGAATTTCCTACAATCTACTCTAAACCTTCTTCCCTGTAATTTGAATTTGAGGCCTCTACTTGTGGAATTCTAACAACACTTTACTAACACCTCTCAAAGCTTAATAAACCTCAATCAAGCCACCTCTGAGGTGCCTGTTTTCCAAGCCCACATAATTGAAGTCTTTCTTTGTTCGATCGCCAATTTCTGGATGCAAGTTGCCCGTCTATGGAACCTCTCAAGAAGCTCAATGTCTTTTTTCAGATGAGGTCTCCATACTTGAACACAGAATTCCAGATATGGTCTTACAATTGCCTTATACAGTGGGATTATGACCTCCCTATCTCGACAGGGCAAGGTTCGATAAATCATCGATAGGACACCATGGATTTCCTGGCGGCCTATTTACACTGCTCAGTAATCTTCATATTTCTCCGTTTCGTAACTCCCAGATCCCTTTCTTTCTCTACTGTTTTAATTCACCCCCCACCAAGAGAATTTATTTTTAATTGTGCAAGGACAGGTTTTTGCTAAGAGAAGACGTCCCTTGCCAGAAGGGCTGCTGCTGTACAACCCCTTCTTGCCTACATTTTCTACTTCCCCTCCATACAAATACTCTCCCACAGCGTCTTAAATGCTCGACCATTGAAGTGATCCAGTAACCATCGATGAACGTTCGCATACTCGTGTATGAAGTTTCAGCTGCGTTGCTCCAGCAAAAGTTAAGTATTTTGTATATTTCTCCTTTTGGCTTGGGACAATGCACAATTTGCAGTTAGTGGACACTAGCTTCGCTGACCAATAACATTTTCCCTTCGCTCTCTCTCCGTTTCGTGTCACCTCCCTGCCTGCGGCAATACTCTACAGCAGGAGGTTCCGTTCACAATTGGAGAAAGCTTAGTTTCGCTGCAGCGACTAACAGGCTTAAGTTTTGTGTAACTACCAAACACGTAGTCCTCACGTCCAGTTGTTTTGTTTATTATGGAAAGGGAGAATAGTTTTAAAAATGCAAATATCTGCAGATTTTGCAAAAAAAAAGAAACCAACGAAGAAAACAAAGGTGCATACATTAAATGCTCCAAATGCAAATTACAAATTTGCCAGAGCTGCTCAGGTCTTTCTTATATAAGCCTGAAAAAAATTATCAAGCACAGCCCGCGCGAAATTCATTGCATGCTGCTGCCGAAAAAAGCCGGCGAATGGGCAAGGGAGCCCTTCCCACTCAGCCGTGGATTCCCCCTCCAAACTGCTGCTTGACTCCCACTTGACGCCGCCTTGTCCGCTGCAGAGTAGTAGAAGGCGGAATGTCAGTAACAGCCAGGTGAATTCCACCGAGCTCGATAAACGAAGCCATGCTGAAGCTGTTACTCACCTAGGAGAACTTACTAAAAATCCCTTGACAAGACAGAGAAACAGAAGCCCTTGTGCTACTCAACCGGACCAGTCCTTCACGGGTGAACTGGACTTTATCATGTCCACACCAGTGGCTGCTTCCATCCTGGAATCCCTTGCTAATGCTCCACCTGCATCAACTCCAGCTTTTCAGCTCCCACCCGCAACACCAGCTCACTCGACTACTGCAGCTATCTCCTCTAGCTTAAACACTGCCACTCCAGTCTTGCGTGTCCCGTCTGCTGCAAATGAATCCTTGGACAGATATGTGCAGGCCTCGCCTGCTACTCCAGCTCGCCCTCTCCCAGCTCCCACTACTGACAAAAATACTGTGTTGGATCAGGTCTCGGTACTTCGAACCAAGCTGGAAAATATAATGAAAGACAACAACAATAGGATCACTACGGCCGTCAGAGGAGACATAGTAATCCTTTGGAACAAACTGGAAACCATCGCAATGAACGAATACCTCCAACAAGAAAAGGCGAAAGCTAGGCTTGAAGCTTTCATGGAAGGGAGAGAAAAGCAAATGCCACAACGCTCTCTCTCTCTCTCTTACTCTGCTGCGCTGAGGACATCTCCCGCTCCCTCTCCCTCGGCAGATGTAGCACAAACAAAAAATAAACCACCTGTCCAGAGGCCAAATTTGATCATCCTAAGACCGAAGGAGAGGTTGGTTGGTTGGTTATTTGATGTTTAATGGCGCATCAGCATCAAGGCTATCATGCGCCAAGTCTAAGGTAATAAAATGTAAATATTTAGAAATATAAAGTAGCATATCTAGTTAATATATTATAAACACTAAAATATGGCATAAAACATTTACAGTATATTAAACATTAGAGCAATCTAAATAAAACTATGTAAATTAATCAGTTGTAAGAACCTGAATACATCTGACACATTGTCATCGTCGGATAAAATCTGTCTGAGTGTATAAGGCTCAGACAGATGGTTAAAACATGAGCGGCGTTCATTACTTAAAAAAAGTACATTCGACTAAAATGTGACGGATGGTTAAAATTGCTTTACAATGTCTACACACAGGACATTCATCAGCCCTCAGCAAATACGAATGCGTCAGGTGAGAATGTCCTATGCGTAGCCGAGCCAAAATTACTTCCTCCCGTCGGACCCTGCGCTGACTAGAATGCCAGTGCATTATTACAGGCTTAATTTCATTCAGCTTGTTGGTAGGGCACCCATTCCAAGATTCTTGCCAACGCGCACATAATTTTTTGTAGATCAGTTGCTTGCAGTCTGTATAGGGGACTGACAAGCGGATGGGATTTTGTGGCGCTGCTGATTTTGCCGCTGCATCAGCTAAGTCATTGCCTCTAATACCAACATGGCTAGGAATCCAGCAAAATCGAATATCAAATTTTAACTCTAAGAGCGAGTGTAGTATTTGCTGAACCCGGCATAATACTGGGTGAGTGGTCCTCACATTGGACAGGGCCTGTAATACACTTAGAGAGTCCATATATAGCATGCACTTTTGGTAGTGGTGGGTTTTTATATGATCCAAGGCCAGTTCTACTGCGTGTAGCTCTGCAGTGTATATGCTACATTCACTTGGAATACGACTGCAGATTGTTTTGCTTGGAAAGATACAAGCAGATCCCGCAAACTCTTCAGACTTCGAGCCATCTGTATAAACCGGCAAGAATTCAGAGTATTCGGCAAGGTGTGCTGCAAAGAGTTGCCGATATATACATGGCGATGTGTTAGCTTTCAGCCAACTCCTAAGAGTGAAATCACAAGACGGAGATCGTATATTCCAAGGGGGAAGGACTTGCTTGACTGACGTGGATATATTATCCAACGTGAAGTTAATATCATGAAGCAGCTCTTGAATCCTGATACCAAAAGGCCGACTAGCAGTTTTACGGGTATTATATAGATTTTCCCACCGTGGCATATAAATAGATGTCCACGTAGGATGGTCAGGCAGGGATTTTATTTTTATGGCATATTGTAACGACAATTGCTGACGTCGAAGCATCAGAGGTGGTTCATTGGCTTCAACGTATAGACTTTGGACAGGCGAAGTGCGGAAAGCCCCCGTGGCAATCCGAATGGCTTTATGGTGGATTGGATCAAGCCATCGGAGTACAGAAATTCTAACAGAAGAGTAAGCTTGGGAACCGTAGTCAAGTTTAGAGCGAACAAATGCTCGGTATAGACGCAATAATGTGCTTCTATCTGCTCCCCAAGTGTTGGAGGAGATAGCACTGAGCATGTTCAAACCCCTCATGCATTTTGTTCTAAGCTGACGGATATGGTGTAGGAATGTCAATTTTTTATCAAAGATAAGTCCCAAAAATTTTGTTTCTGCTACCACAGGAATTGGATTTTGTCCAAGTCTGAGTTCTGGGTCAGGATGAAGATTCCGTTTGCGGCAAAAGTGCATGCAAACGGTCTTTTGGGCAGAAAACTTAAACCCATTGGTTAAAGCCCAGGAACTAAGGTGATTGAGTGCTTGCTGCAATTGTCGTTCAATAACTCTCATGCTACAGGAGTGACAGAAAATACTAAAATCATCAACGTACAAAGCACTATTTACTGAAGGAGGAAGCTGTTTTGTAATGGAGTTAACTTTGACTGCAAACAGCGTTACACTGAGGACAGAGCCTTGGGGAACTCCTTCCTCTTGACAAAAGAAGCGAGACAGACTGGATTTAACACGAACCTGGAAGAGTCGTTTAGATAAAAAGTTTCTAATAAAAATAGGGAGGTGGCCTCTCAGACCAAAGGAATAGAGGTCTTTTAAAATACCATACTTCCAGGTTGTGTCATAAGCTTTTTCCAGGTCAAAGAAGACTGATACCAAGTGCTCACGCTTTAAAAAAGCATCGCGAATCGCTGTTTCCAGTCGGATTAAATGGTCCAAAGTAGATCGATTCCTTCGGAAGCCGCACTGAATTTTGTTCAAATGGTCGTTTGCCTCAAGGTAATATATAAGGCGGGCGTTCACCATTTTTTCCAAAATCTTACATAAGCAACTGGTCAGAGCAATTGGACAATAGTTGCTAGGAATTTTTGGATCTTTTCCTGACTTTGGGAAAGCGAGGACAGTTGCCCTACTCCAAGAAACAGGAAATTGATCCTCTAAGTAAATTCGGTTGTAGATGTGTAGCAACAGCTCTAGAGAGTGAGATGAAAGATGTTTTATCATCTCATACTGAATTTCATCTGGCCCTGCGGCACTCACTTTCGAGGTAGCAAGTGCAATAGTTAATTCTACTTCACTAAAAGGCAGGTTATAAGTCTCGGCTTTGCTTGAAGGGAAGTTAAGTTTTTGTTTCTCCACTTTCTTCTTTAAGACTAGAAACTCAGCAGAGTATGAAGTTTCAGCAGATATAGTGGAGAATACTTCTCCTAGAGCGTTGGCAATAGCAGTTGGGTCTGCTAATGTACAACCATTATATTGTAACATAGATGAAGGAACTGATGTGTATTTACCCTTCACCTTCCGAATTTTATTCCAGACGACTTTGGCACTGGTCATCTGGTTAATTGAGGATGTAAACTTGACCCAGCATTCTTTTTGGCTCTGTCGGCGTATAAATCGTGCCTTGGCACGGGCACGTTTAAAGGCTATAAGATTTGCGGTGGTGGGATAACGTCGAAATTTTCCCCATGCCCGATTTTGTAACTTTCTTGCTTCTTTACAATCTTGGTTCCACCATGGCTTTGGAAAGCGTGGAAATCGGGAGGATGTTTTTGGAATTGCAATTGCCGCTGCGTGGATAATACACTCTGTGATATACTTCACTGCTTCATCAATTGACTCCTGTTGAATTTGTACAGGGTCTAATTCAGTAAGCCGTGAAAATTTACTCCAGTCTGCTTGATCATACTTCCACCGTGGAGTTCTAAATGGATGACAAGGTTGTCCATCCATTATATTAGATATTACGGGGAAATGATCGCTTCCATAAGGATTCTGTTCCACTTCCCAGGAAAGCAAAGGTAGCAGAGAAGGCGAGCAGATGGAGAGATCGATAGCAGAGAACGTACGGGTAGGCATATGGAAATAGGTGTTTATTCCCATATTTAGTAATGAAAGGCTGTTATTGTCAAGAACACGTTCAACAATACGACCTCGTTCATTAGTTTCTGCACTACCCCACAGAGCACTATGTCCGTTAAAGTCTCCAAGAAGTAGAAGAGGAGAGGGCAATTGCGTAATAAGATCGTCAAGATCTGCCTGGGAAATGTGTGTCCCAGGAGGCAAATATATAGAACATATTGTAAGTAAAGACCCTATAGCTAAACGAATGGCTACTGCTTCCAAGTTAGTGTTCAACTGAACTTGTGAGAAAGGGGTATGGTTGCCCACTAGGATTGCGACTCCTCCATGAGCCAGACCATCCCCGTTTCTGTCTTTACGAACAGCAGTAAAATTTCGCAAGATAGGGTCATCATTTGCCCTTAGGTACGTTTCCTGCAAGCAAAAGCAAACAGGTTCGTGTTTGCGCATTAGCATTTTGACATCCTCCATATTTTGTCGGAATCCACGACAATTCCATTGCAGAAATTTAGCCATTATTACTTGGAATTAGTGGAACCGTTGACTGGCTTCCGAAGTGATGCGGGTTTTGATTGGCCCGCTTTCGGTTTTATTCTGCCTTTGGGAAATTGAGGGCGCCCTATATCCATTTCTTCCTCCGGATGAAGATCCAGAATAGATTCTTCCACACTTTCAGCTTGTTCATTTACCTCCATTTCCTCCTGTACCTCACTAATAACAGGCGGGGCTTTAGTTGGAGGTGATTTTCCTTTAGGTGCTACTTCCTTGGGTGGTATTGAAATGGGAGTAGCGACTGCTTTATCTTGCTGTACTTGTGTCAACAAGTATCTAGCTTGGGGTGCAAAAGAATCACGTGGCGATATTGAAATATCAGTTTGCGTCGAAATTGAAACCTTCCTCAAAACTGCTTGTGCATAAGATTTTCCACTGTTTACTGGTGTTACCTGTTTCTTTGCTTCCACATATGGGATGTTCTGTTCAGTCTTAATTTTTTGAATTTGTTTCTCGTCTTTCCATCTTTGGCATGCTCTTGAATATGCAGGGTGTTCACCGCCACAATTCAGGCATGCTGGTTTCGAGGCAGAACATTCCTTTGTATCATGTTCTTTTGCTCCACAGCGGGCACAAGCGGGTGATCCACGACATGACATCTGAGAGTGGCCATATTTTTGACATTTGAAACATCGCAACGGGTTTGGAATATACAGTCTTACAGGACAGTTCAGATAACCAGCCTTGATGGAAGTAGGCGGTTTAGGTGTGTTAAATGTAAGGATAAGAACCCTAGTTGGGACTAGTTTTCCCTCCTTACGCATAAATATCCTCTTAACGGCTGTTACTCCTTGATCACTAAGTTCGGTGCATATCTCCTCTTCGGATGTTTCAAGGAGATCCCACTCGGCAATTACGCCACGCGATGTATTCAATGTCCTGTGTGGTGATGTCTTAATTGGAATGCCCCCAAGAGATGTTGCTTGGAGAAGCATTTCTGAATGTCGCACTGAGGAAGTTTCTACTAAAAGGTCACCCGATCTAAGTCGTTTTACCGACTTCGGGGACCCTGCCAGCCCTTCTAGACCCTTCTGAATAAAGAAGGGCGACATTTTACCTATTTCCTTTTCACCGGTAGAATGTATGATAAGGAATCGAGGTACAGGAGGTGGTGCAGCTTCTGTTCGGTGTTTCTTTTTTGATGATACATTATCTTCATCAGTTTCAGGTAGGGACCTCGTAGAGGCCCCAGAGGGGTTTGAAAAATTTAAATTACTCATAAGAGTAAAGAGAAAGTGTCTGATGCCTAAGTACCTCACCCACCACCGAGCCCAACGAGGGGACGCCCACTCGTGAACTAGCAGGTACTGCGTACACGAATGGGACGCCGAGTTCGCTTAGAGCACCATACCCACGTTACCAATAAGCCTTTATCCCGTCCCAGGACCAAAGGGAGGGAGACTTATTGGAACGCAGTTGACCCTAGCAGTAAAATACCACCCGCCGATTGATCCCAGTTGAGCCGATCCGGGACCGCCCGTCTTGTCGAAGCAGGGGCCAAAGTGGTGTATTAAGGCTGGGCCCCTCAACCACCAGGATCCCCCTTTCCGCTTCCACGGGTCGCGGCGCACGGCTGCACACGCCGGATTCCAATGTTGTAACCCTGGAACCAAGGTATGGGCGTTGGATCCCAGTGATGCTAATCTGGAAAACCAGCAGCATCACTGGGAGGTCCCCTCACCACGTACAGGTGCCCACGTCGAGGGGCCGAAGGAGAGTGAACCAGCAACCACCAGTGAGGAAATTAAAACTAAAGTAATGGAATCAATGAAAGACGACTTCAAGACAACACGAATCAAGTCAATAAGGAAGATTAGAAGTACCGGAATAGCTATAGAAACTGAGACGAGAGAAGAAATACAAGGAATAATAGGGAATCCTAAAATCGCGACTTTAGGCTTAACTGCAGAGCTGCCAAAGAGAAGGGGACCAACTGCCATTATTTTTGACGTTGGAAAAAATATTACCCCACAACAACTAACAGAGGAAATCTATACAAGGAACCTTCGGGATCGGCTCCCCGACCAAAACCCGCAAAGGTCAGTAATTCCAAAATATGCGACCAAGCCTAAAGACAGAAACGCCAATAACTGGATTCTGGAGTTCTCCCCTGAGGCCTGGCAAACGATAAAAACCCAAACGAGAATATACATCGAGTGGAGCTGTCACCGCTTCAGGGAACATGTGATCGTTCCCAAATGCTTTAAATGTTGCAGGTTCGGCCACACTTCCCACACCTGTGTTCAAACAACAACAACATGCGGCCACTGCTCCGACAAAGGGCACAACTTTAATAGCTGCCCACACAAGTCCAAAGAACCCGTCTGTGCGAACTGCGAGGCAGCGAAAATGAATAGCAATCATTCCATAAGAGATCCCAAGTGCCCCTCGTATACAAAAGCCAAGAGTATGTACCAGAGTAAGACCGATTATGGGAACTAGGACAAAACACTTCAGTACCACGGAAATGAAAATCTTTCAGCACAACGCACAGCGGGCCAGAGCAGTGGCTGACCAGCTCAGAGTGAAGGCCGACGGGGAAAATGCCGATATAATTATTGTCCAAGAGCCATATTCCAACGCAAAAAAGGTAAAGGGGTACCCTTTGACTTACAAGACCATTCAGTGTGATGAAGACACTCCCTGGGCGGCAGTGCTCATCAGGAATCCTAATATAACAGCCACCAAAGTGACGCAGTTATGTACGACCTGGGCAGCTTGCGCCCAGGTAATCACACCCATAGGCTCCTTCTATGTGGTCTCCTTATATTGTAGACCGGGAGTAGAAATCACTTTTGCCATAAACTACCTTCAACACCTCTTGAATGTCCTTCCAAACCAGAAAATCATCGTCGGAGCAGATGTCAATTGCCGCTCGCCTGCCTGGCATAGTGCAACCGAAGATAGAAGAGGAACAAATAATGGCCAACTCTTGGAAAACTTCCTTGCGGGGTCACCCCTAGCCATACTCAACCAGCCGCACCAACTCCCCATCTTTTGCAATACACTGTGGGAGGCAACGATTGATATCTCACTTGCATCCACCAACACGGCCGCCCACGTCTTCGACTGGAGAGTAGAAAACTCCTGGACAACCTCCGATCACCGTGTCATCACGCTGAAAATCTCTAGGACACTAACCAGAACTCCGATTCCAAGACAACTGGACAACCGATATGCAATTAACAAGGCAGACTGGAATCTGTTTGCTGAGAAGCTCCTCACAGCAGTAAATGCTGGACAGCAGGACCTGGTGCTGGAAGAGGATCCGGATCTCCTTCAACGAAAGATTACGGAACTCATCACCAAAGTCAGCAAGATAGCAATTAAGAAGAAAATTCCATCCTCAGGGGCAGTGCCTTGGTGGAATCGGGATCGGCAGTCACTGCGGAAGGAGGTCATCACGCTCAGAAAAGAATTTCAAAGAGCCCGGCGCTCTTGGCCAGAAGCTGAAGTAGAAGTCATGAGACAGCGCTACAAGGCTGCCAGAAACCTGTATACGGACTCGATCAGAAGAAGCAAACGAAACTCCTGGGAGCAACTCGTCTCCAACATGGGAAACACAGACCCCTGGGGGGTGGTATATAAAGTTACCACCAACAAACTCCCCAGGGGGGAAATTCTTACTACTATCACAACACCGCAGGAACTGCTTACAACATCGTGGGAGCAGTCGATTGAAAACATCCTCAAGTCCATCTTCAAGGAGCAGGTTTACCCGCAGTCACAAGCACAACGCAGGCTTTGTAAAGAAAACGATGACTACGCTACTGACAACCAGGAACAGCCGTTCACTCAGGAAGAGCTTCAGAGCGCTGCTGCGCAGATAAAAACTAGGAAATGCCCGGGCAAGGATATGCTTGAACCGGAAATCATTAAGCGTGTTGTGGATTTAACACCAGGACTCCTACTTCGACTCTATAACTGTTGTCTGAAACAGGGGTACTTCCCCAAGGACTGGAAAATTGCCAATACTAAATTAATCCTAAAAAATCCTAACAGAAACCCAACTCTTCCGACCTCCTATCGGCCCATTGCTTTGCTGTCGGTCTTAAGCAAGCTCTATGAAAGACTTTTGTACAAGCGGATTGAACAGTACTACTCCACAGCAAACCACGAGGCAGCAAACCAATATGGCTTCAGGCCGGGACTGTCAACAATCGAAGCCATCAGGAACCTTATAAAACTGCCAATGCATGCCAAAGTAAATACTTTCTGGTGATCGCTGTGGATTTTGCTAGGGCGTTCGACTCTCTCTGGTGGCCAAGCGTCCTTGGCAGACTCCGCAAAGCGCATGCGCCCATAAACCTTTACAATACTATCAAAGCATACCTGTCCCAAAGAAGAATTGAAGTCATAGCGCCCTTCCAAAGAATAACAAGAAATATCCATAGAGGATACCCGCAGGAGTCCGTTCTTGGCCCCCTGCTTTGGAATATAGTCTTCGACGACTTCCTTGACACCAACTTGGGGGAAGTAAAGTGTCAAGCCTTCGCAGATGACTTTGCACTGATGGTGGCGGCAGACTCCAGTGCCCAACTGGAGATACAGGCAAACCATGCCCTAGAGATCCTACAACAATGGGCAGAAGAAAACTTCCTACAAATTGAACCGACAAAAACAACGTCGATCCTTCTCAAAGGATCATTAAATATCAGAAGACCTCCGCAAATTAAAATAAAAGGAAAAACAATAAAGCTTACCACCCAAATGAAATATCTAGGTGTCATCCTTGACAACAATCTCTCCTTCCAATCTCATCTCAAGCAATTAAGAATAAAAATTAGAAACTACTCTGCACTGGTTGCCCGTGTTACAACTCTGCTGCACAGCAACTCTGCTGCAGCACGTCGCCTGGCGTTCTGAACTGGGCACCTTTTCTCAGTTCACTTTCAAAACCCCATCCTTAGGCAGGGAAGGGGAAGAGATGGGCCTCTGTCTCATCCCCCCTGCCCCCCCTTTCTCCCTGGTGGGGCTTGCTCCACTGACACTGCTGGGATCGCCTTCTCTTTCGTTCCCATACTTCTACCAGTTCCCCCCAATCTTCAGTCTTCCCCCACTCTACCTTTACCGACCGTGAATGTCCCACTGCAAGCTGCTAACTTCAATGTAAAAAATTAACCTAACCTTCATTTAAAACCTATCTCGGCCTTACCTAAACCTCTAGTGTCTATCCCTTTTTTTTTTTTTTTTTACATAGGTCCTAGCCACTGAAATCTCAGGAAATTAGGTGGCAGGGCCTGCCAGAGTAAATAATTGTAATATTGGTGTACCTGGTCTGCCTCCACGTGGCCAAGTGTGGGCAACGTTGGGCCTCAGTAGGGGTCCAGCGGCTAAATGACCAGATGAACAACGGTACACGACAGTACACATGTACAAAATCCATACACCTTTAAATCTCTGGCCTCAACAGTGTTCTGTTTCACATGACAATGTATACAACGCGGAGATGGGGGAAAACCCCTGGTGCCGTTTGACACGAATACACTTTACACTTACCCCCACTAAGGGTATAATTTATTTTGAGGTTTCTCTTCCCCAAGCTTAAGTCCTTGCATTTTGCTGCGTTAAAACATAGCTGCCACTTTTCTGACCACTCTTCAAGTCATCCTGAAGGAAGCCTGCTTGGCACCGATCATTCACGATTCTTTCAATCTTTACATAATTTGGAAATAATGGTAAATCTCATACAAAACTGTGTGTTGGACCTATATATTACGTCAAAATGCATCATAAAAGACTATTTATATCAGCACGTACTCATTAATGTCCTCAGTATAGCTTCGTATCTTGAAGTGCTTTATTATTCCAATTAATGAGCGATATCCACTTCCGGCTAGTTAGACCCTTTCATTATATATTTAACTAGACGCCAACGAAGGCAGACCCACCGAAAGTAGACTCTGATAATTAGGAAAGGAGGCTGAGCAGATCCATTCTCTGTGAGATTTAGCCACTGGCTCAACCTTACACTCAATCTCGTTACTGTCTTGTCGCATTACGAGCTAATTCCAGATGTGTGAGATTGCAGAGCTGAGTGCTTAGTCTTTGCCAGACAGTGAGAATGGATAATACCATGAATTAAGCCACTCTGATTTCGTCATCTAATGGTCTATGTTGGATAAATGCAAATAAATTAAAGGAGCAGAGATATTTTTATTCTGCGATCACAATGCCCACCTGACAAAACGTTATTTCATAAATGCTTTTTGTATTTACTATCACAAAGTAAAGATCCAATCTCTTTAAAACTGCATCCAATAATATTTTACTTTTAATTTTCGGCTTAAAATCGAGAACATATTTTACCTGAACTCCAAGGATTCCGAAAATGATGAAGAAAGTGCAACATATCAGAACAATATTTCCGATGGGTCTTAGAGAAGATAACAAAGTTTGGACCACTAGTTTAAGACCAGGGGCACGGTTGATTACCCTAAATGGAGGAAGAAGAGGACATTTTTAAATTGTAAAAAATGGCTATGGAGTTTTGAATTGTAAAAACAATAACATATTAAACGAGACAGAAGCGTGCTTAACATGAATAAACATTCTACTACTATGTGTCTTCTCAATATTTTATTTTTTTTTGTCAATTACAATTACAATTTTTTTCAGCGTAATTAAGAAAATCCTATATAATTTTTCATCGAATATTTTATAAATTAATTATCTTTTATCATTATATTTATAAATATGTACTTTAAAGTGTATAAATTCATTGAAAACAATACTCTAATAAAATATTTCTCTTTAAACTGTTATTTTAATCTATGATGCCATAAAAACAATTTCGTTCAATGTTATGAAGCAATAGGAGGCTGTTTGAAAAGTAATGAACCAGTTTCATTGTGTTACGAGTGTAGAACGTAAAGTTCATGGAATTTCTTATTAAACACCACCAGAACCATGATGTATGGGCAATCATCTGTCATGATTGCCCATACACCACTAATGATGGTAGATGATTGCCCATGCGCATACAGCAACGTTGTTTTCGTCCTTATCAAAAACTGTACCAAAACAAACAAACTGTTTCTTGGTCGTGTCTGTTGGACCATGAACCGCTTGCGGTTGTTGAATTTCTGTGGGCCATACCCTTTGGCAATACGAAATTCTTTTCCACCTTTCAAATATGGAAGCCATTTTGGATTGGTCAACAAAGCGATGTTTCCTTATGGAGAAGGGTTCTCCCCGCCCCTAAACATCAGTCACCTTACTTTACAAACAGCCTTCGTATATCTCCAAAGTGTCTCAGTTCAATTTCATATTTAAATACGACTAAAATTTAAAAGGTGATAAACCAGCTTCATTGCTGTTCATATATCCAGGAAAATTATTTCTATAATTACCGAAGGGGCCGGAGGGAACGTAACAGTCGGAAGACTCGTAGAATACCAAAGATACGAGGACTGCCATCGGCTATGAAGGAGAGGAGGAAGTCCACCAAAGAAACTAGTACAAGAGAACCATCCATGATGTTCCAACCACTTTTGAAATAGGCATGGCTGCCATACCACAGTCCTTTCGCTATAACCTAAAATCGTGATAATAATACACGATTACAAACAATGCATCTTAATATTAGTAAGAAATGTGTTCGATTGGTGAAGCTACTAAATAATTTCGGTTTATTCTCGCTTATTTGCATTTCAATTTAAAATAATTACCAAAAAAAACCTACAGTTTTAAGAGGTGCTTCGTGAGGACAAAAGAAAAAATGTACTCGGGAGCAGAATAATAAATAGGCCAACTCATTATCCAGTAGCAAATAAAGTAGTCGATGCAATAGGACCTCGTTTGCGGTAAGTAACCCCGCACATCCTAGTCAAACTGATCTCGTTACCAAGGCGACCGTTATCTGTACGCATCGACATTTTGTGTCCTGATTAGGTTAAGGAGATCTTAACGTACCTAAAAACGGGATAATCAGCGAGACAGAGAAAGAAGGGCGAGAGGAATCCAGCTGCTTCTGATACGCCCATGCAAGCGCCACGGAAGGGAGGCTGCTGGATGAAAAATTGTCGGCTCTCCACACATACGTGCAAGTCTTGCCGAGTATTTAATGAGAATCTTATAGCAGCTGTTGGTGACTCGCGTAATACTTTTATTAAAATGATTACCGGCCACACGGAAACAAGCAACAGATTTCTTTTTGCGGCCATCCAAATACTTTATCGATGCTTTTAATAAGAAGTATCTCGTGGCGTGTAGTAATTGTCTTCTGTGAGTTATAATACCTTCCGGGCATTATACCAACGCCAATTTTTGGTTCGAGGAAATTCATAAATCTGATATATGAGCGATTAATTCGTGTTTAATTGCAATTTTCAAAAGCAAACATCCCATAATTGAATTTTGGGAGGCTGATCAAACTAAAATTCGACGTCTTTCTTAAGGTAGGCTCTTTGTGATACATCTAATATACTTTCTAAAGTCATCTGCAGTGTAGAAGGAAAAATTAGAGAAAGATTATTATTACTTATTCTTAGTGGGCACCATCCAGATAGCCGTTTCGAGGATATTTGACCCTCATCGGTTCGAAACAGCCAGAATTCGACGTGGCTTGGACTCAACGAGGCGTACAGGAGCACCATAGGGATGATGGTCCAGGTTGACTCAATTGCTTCCCACAATTGTTGCAATTTTCGGTTGGGACGAAGGCCTGATTCTGAATGGCATTAAGTGGAGCGAATGGGATAAGGGTACTCACACTAACGATACAGTACTAGGGAACCCTCGCTAATGCCACTTGTACATCCAAATATGCATCTTTCAGATCCCACTCTATGCTTCTGTTATTTGGTGCTCAGCTTCGCAAGCACAGATCAGCAGATACTATGAATTACAATTTGGATCCTAAGTTGGGTCAGCCGTCTGACTGGACGACCATTCACAATGTCATGAAAATACTGATTAAGATAGACATCCAATCGATTTCAAGTATCATCAGGAACTCAAAATTCGCGGCGGAGAACGCAGTTGTATGGGATTATTAGTCAGGAGTACCCTCACCAATTTATATGTCTCAATAACAGATTCTCATCCAACACAATTGATCTTTATAATGCTCTCGCCGTAAACCACTACAAATTTTGCATTGATAGCAGCTAAAGTCACGCAGTCGACAATATCTGTTAGTTCACTGACATTGCACGGCAACTAATTGTGTCAAAAACACCATTAAGAAGCTTTCCTTCTGCCAAAGAAATAGTGATTTTATCTTATAACCATCTTGTAAAACTTTAAGTAATCCTAACGTGAATTTTTCTCTGTTAATAAGTATAGGTGCTATCCTGGTAACAGTCATAAAGGCAAATTAATCTAGAACAATATATACGTTTCCATGTGGTCTGTAACCATTTAACTGAATATATATTGTCCTACCATTAATATCTGGACACCCCTCCATGGATGAGAAAACAGGTCACAGGACTTGCTATAAATATGCACTGGGCTTCGAACAGACAATTGCAAAAGTGGGTATGCAAGATGACACGTTCAACAGAATTACCCCAACAGTTCAACAGAATTCATCACCTCAACAAATGCTAGAAGTCGAGTAACATGGTGTAAGGAGTGCAAATCCTGGACTGCAGAGCAATGGAAAACAGTCCTATGGACAGACGAGACGAGGTTCGCACTCCACTAGTCTGATGGCCTTTCCACACCCATGTCCTCAAACCACTCAAACAGAGTAATTTGAGGCCATGGTTAACAATCCAACTTTTCCACACCAATGTCCTCAAACCACTCTGTTTGAGGACAATGGTGTGGAAAAGTTGGATTGGCCAGCCCTGAAACTGATCTGAACCCTATCGAGCATCTCTGAGATTTATTGTGTCGTCGGGTATGTGCACGTCCAGATCGCCCAAAGAACAAGGCCGAACTGGTAGCTGCGTTAAAGACCGAGTGGAGGAACATATCACCTGACATTTATAAAAAGCTGGTTGTGAGTATGTCTATAATTCTGGTACAAGAAGCTCAGCGGCACACACAAGCGCAAAAGCGAAGCAGTTTACTTCGATGATAAAAATCTGCGACTCTTTTCTGCACAATATACCAATTTCTTTCGTTAGATGTCACTAGTTTATCTATATATTTCGAAGTTTCTAGTTATTCTTCTTGCCTTTTCTATTTTGACAAGTTCTGTCCTTGGTCTCCTTCCATATATACTGTCTTTCCAGTGGCAACTGTAAACTACATGCATACAAACCACATAAATCATCCTTCGCTTCTTCTACTTCTCTTTATTTTAGTTTATATTAATTTTAATAAAAAAATTAACTAAATTTGGATTTCTAATTATGATATTTATTAATATTATTTTACATCAGAAACAGAGGCACAATATTGCCGTTATTACTTGTACCGGCGGTTGACACCTGACGATGACCCGGGATTGTGAGTTCTACTGCCGTGACCCTTCTTGATTAAGTTTATATGTATGATATTAAATCCACTTTTTTTTCTTTCTCTCTTTTCTCAGTCTCTCTCTCTCTCTATATATATATATAAAGAAAAAATATATATCTAGATAGATAAAGAGAGATTACATTTTTATACAAAGCGAAAACTTACCTTAATAAGCATTTCAAAAGCAAATACTACGGTGAATACGTAATTAGCGGCTGTGAGGATTATTCTTTCGATACTGTGGGGTGGAATGTTGGGTCTTTCCATTGCTAAAGTGATGCAGTTTAGGGAAATAAAGAACAAAATTGTGTAGTCAAATCTCTTCTCGTCGGCTAATCTATGACAAAGTATTCGAATCCTAAAAAAAAATAGAGAAACAACCGTTAAAATCTCACCACTATTAAGTTAGTATTATTTATACACGCCAATGATCAATACAAAATCAATATTCACCCAGATAACAGTTATTGTACGGGGGGGTGTAAAATCGATATACAAATCTATATTAACATCAAAACAATACTTACTTATTAGATTTCGGGAAGATAAAAAGCGAGAAATCTTCTCTGTCTCTCATCCAACTGTTTGGCTCAAAAAACCAACACATCTGTAAAAGTGTAGAGAATTAAAATGGCATCTTCATTTCGGAGTTCAATCTAAAATATTACTTTATATTCAAATAAATGAAACCCGAGCGTTGGACATGAACTTCGAACAATGTAAACAGGCGGCAAGGAAGATCCATGGTGTCCTATTAAGGTCACCATGGATAATATCTACATGCAGAGGAAGCCAATAGGTGGCTTATTTATTTATTTATTTTTTTGGCTGGTGCTGCAAAAGCCCAGGCCTTCTTGTACCTGGACTTTTCATTGGAGAAATTTCACTGACACCGTTTTCTAGTGTTGTCTGGTTGTAAGACAATCGTGGTCACTACATCCAACACCATTAGCTTCAACAGCATTGTCTCTACCTTCAGAATTATTTAGTTCCAGAGGTATCAAAAAGCAGCATGGACCCAAGGACAAACAGCCTCATCGAGCTCGTCTTCCTCCAGCAATTCCTCTTGTCTGTAACTCCTGGCTCCTGCTCAATGTTCAGGCAAGGTACAGTTAAGTTCCCCAATGTCTATTTAGTCCATAACCCATACATTCATTGAAGCCGACCGGGCTAGCCGAGTGGGTAAAGTACCTGCCCGGCAACCCAAAGGTCGCGAGTTCGATTCCCGCCTCGGGCTTGGATCGAAGTACTGCAAAAACCTTGGGAGGTGCAATATAGCCACAGAAGCCGGTGCGCCAACAACTACCAAATCAAAAAAAAAAAACAAAAAACATTCATTGATTCACTCTAACAGCTGTGTTTCAACCAGCGCTAAAATTCATGTACACTAATTGGTCTACGATGCTACATGTAACGCCCATTTATTATACAGATTACACAGAGACCAGGAACGTTGTACTCTAGAATCCTTGACCTACTGTACTTGGCTTCCGTTTGTGTGGGTAGTGGAAAGCACGCGCTATTCACACTCACACAAACATAAGACAAGTCCCCAGAAGCTAAGTGTGTGAAGAAGCCAATTAGGTGCGATTGAGTGAAGTGGTAAAGCCAGTTTGTTGCACGTGTGTATGTAAGAAGCGAATAATTCTGGATATGCAGTTTGTCACCCCATCTATCATTTCCTTAGTTGTATAACCACGTTCTCTCTCGTCACTGGTCTTTTGAGACTCAAACATCTCCATAACTACTGTAAACAGCAAACACAGCTTTCAACAAGTTTGTTAGTTGTGATATCCATTGTATTCAATAAGATGCAAGTTTCTGAAAGGTGTCAGAGAGAAGATTCTGTTAAAATATAAAAAAATAATTAAAAGCTATAAATATGACAGTTATATTTCACGTTCATTAAGACAAAAAATGTTAATTTATATGACTCTAAAATAATCCAATATTAGAACGAAAGAAAATTTCTTTCTTTCTTCACTTTCCACGCTAACCTATCAATTGCCTTGTTGAAATACAGAAGAGCCAATAGTTTATCATTATTAGGCTAAGCATAAAAATGGCTTTGAAATATCCAGGTATTATTTCATTGGTTAATGAATATGTCCCGAAAAAAAGTTATCCAAACAGGCTTAAAACAAATGACTTGTCATCTGTGTCCTAAAAAAACGAATTGGACAATTACATTTTCCTTAACATTCTTTTAATTATTTCTAAAGCATTACGTGAAATAATTTCTCTTCAAATTAACATTGCTTAATTACCGAAATTAAAGAAGCCAAAGGAAAAAAAAGCATACTCCAGATAGGGCCCAGAGTTCTTACTTTCCTCATCCGCTACCATCTTCAATTTCACGGTTGTGTGATTTCACCTTCAAACATAATTAGTTGGACGTAGTGGAATCTAACTTTCCTGTGAAACCACATGTAATAATTTGAGCTCTGATTTATTACTGAGCTCAAAAATTTTGATGACTTTTTATTTTAAGCGATGAAATTTTTGCATCTGAAATTCCAAGAACAGCTAGTGCTTGTGTGTATGGCTTATCTAATTAGCTAGATGGTGTTTATAAGTCTGGGCAGTTATACGTAAGAACCGACTCTTCCTCATTATGCTGCCATGCATAAGAAAAGAATTGTAAAATGGCCTCGAGTATTTTAATTTTTAACAAATCCACTTCGCGAAAGAGGGCGAAACTGTATTTAATAATGAGGCTGAACAAAAAAATTAATATACACAACTTGAAGAGCAGTGATTCAGTTCATCCCATAATTTAAAGTGCATGCACCACTGAAGAAACACGATCCCCAACAGAAAGATAAATGCATTGTTAATGTATTTGTGCTTCTACGTCTTACCGTGATATCTTCTTCAGGAATGAAGATTGTAATGGAGGAAAAATGCAACGACTAATTCTTAGTCGTTGGGAAAGAATGTTTTTATAATTCCGGTGTACGTTTTGATATCCTCCAATTATATCCATTGTTGTCAAATTAATTAATATGCCATTTATTATTAAGTTTGCCTAATTCATTAATTTAGGCAGCTAGCTGCCTAAATTAATGATTTAGGCACATGTACTTTTTTGCATATATTCTGCGCACATCAAATAATGTATTTATAGTAAGGTATAAAAATAACAACTGAAAAATTACCTTTTCGCTCAATTCGCATTTCTCGATGTACATTTCGTTATCTTCTTTGATTTGGACGATGTCTATTAGGTTATTGGGTTTGAATTCTTCTTTGGTGGAGGAAGCTGCTGCTGCTGCAGAATTCTTTCTACTGGGATTCAGATTAATACTGTTCAGAGAATTCTGAGGTGATAAAGTACGATGACTAAGAACGCTACTGTTCACGGAACTTTTGCGGCGAGCGGGTTCGTGACTAGGCGAAGAGGTGGTAGGCAAAACGTTGTGAGAGGAACAGTGACTCTTGATGGAGTTCTGCGGGCTGAGTGCCTTCGGGCTATTGATGGTATTTTCGGTCCTTACCAGAGGGCGCATATTGTTTGGAGTGTTCCGTAATGTAGGTACGCCTCCATTGCAGTGACTGTGATCTGCTGCTGGCAAGCTGGAAATAGCAAAAACACAGCGAAAGATGAAATCTATAAATATGCTTTAACTGAACAAATATAAAAACTTTGGTTAATTTTTAATATCCATAATAGCCGACTCCCAATAATGTTCAGATACTGAATTACCAAGAACTCAATACCTTGTGACTTGATAATTGGCAGTCATGTTATTCAGCATAACCTCTTCTTGTTCCCCATCGGTTAGAGATCCGCTGTCTGAATCTACCAAACTTTCTTTGCACCCTTTTCGTTTTTTGTTCTTCCACAGGCTGTTCTTTCGCTGGATTCCGCAAGAGTTGTTGCTTTCGTTACCATGATTAGCTTTGCTAGTGGGAAGTGGCGATGCATTTCTTGCAGCCTGCAAAAGAGCAAAAGGAAAATTTTGGTTTCCCGCAAATAAAATCATTTTTAAAATAATTAGACATTGTATAATATAGGGTGGACAGCGTACTATATAATAGCAAAAGAACAATAAAGAGAATTCTCGAATACAGACCGAAGATATTGAAACACTTTCTACTCAGAAGGGAGAAACTTTTATGGTCCCCTCCTCCACTGTGGAGTTAGCCAGTCTCAGGCGAAGGTTACGCATCTCCCCTCAGTGTGCGTTTCATTGGATGCACGATATTGCAGGGCCAGAAGAAAAGCGTAATTGGACTGACGAGGAATGGTAACGTGCGTTCTTCACAAATGAGTCCAGGCAACGTCCAGTTTTTCATCCCACGAAACAGATTATTTGTTTGTTTTGCGGGATGAAATATTACAGGATAAAGAAACTTACAGCCAACTTTTTTGACCCAAATATTTTAAGGATACTTTGCTGCATGGCCAGGAATTGATGTATTCCATCAATAAGAAAATATTGTCTAAATTTTAATAATTTCTTATGAATCTGTTGTTCAACTGTACGAAAATATTTCATTTCTATTTGCTGAGGATAAAGATTCACTCGGCAGCAAATAAGTCGGTTCAGCAAATATCTTCAGAGCTGTAAGTTCTTATTCTAATAAGTTTCGTCAGTGTGGTTCAAATGCGTCTTTAATACGTGGACGTTAAATGTAAAATATTCACGGAGTGACAGATCGCGAATTCAGTCTGAAGATATCAACTTGAAGGATTTTGTTCCCCCTTCTTAAAAATTGCTTATGAATGCCGGAAGATTCTTTGAAGCGGAAGAGAGTCTGCCTTGATAACTTGGCTATTTGGTTTCCCTTTCATGTAGATCTTGACGCTATCTTGCCTGAGATCTAATTAAATTTGTCTGGCGTAGAGGCATTTTCCAAGTTGCGCGTGAGAAAAACCAACCAATGCGAAGAGTAAATGAGCTTTGGTAAGAAGTTCTCAAAGAAATGATTTTTTTTTCCTACTCAAATGTAACTTAAGAAAAAACCAAAGGCTCAAAGAAATTAAAGTCCCGAAGAAATGTCACTTCAACTATAAAAGACGTGCTCCTGCTATTTGGCGAATATTACCAAGGAACTGAACTAAGGCTTTTTTTTTAAGTACGCTGCAGTACTCTTCACCCACCCTTCCCCCAGTTCGATAATTTTAACTTTCATAATACCCGCATTCTCCGAAAGAAGAAGAGATTGGATTACGTACAGGCCTCTTTAAACCGAATTGTAAAAATATGCTTAAGGAAGATAAAATTAAGAAAGTCTCCAGAGAAGGTAAGAGATTGATTCTCTTTTTGCAGAGCGGATTAAATATTAAAAAAAAGAAAGCAGTTATTACATTATAAGGAAATAATGTAATATATTTTAATTAATTTTTTTAAACTTGTCGTTGAAAGGCGCCTTGGATTAGAAATATTTCATTGGTTACCTTATTAAGTCCCCTTAAAAGAGCTGCGGAATGTTGCCTGCAGTTTTTCAAAGAAATGACCCTTAAAGGTGGTTTCTTAGGCAGCTAAAATTTGCACTGCTTCTGCCTTTGAAGGAATTGCTTAACAGGTTAAGTAGTAGGGATTAGCCAGCACGCAATTCACGAGCGAATTGACTGTGCTCGAAGAGATCGGTGGAGATGTCTTAGAGGCCTATGATCAAACTTTTGGATGGTTTCCCTGATCTAAGATCAGTAGCAGACAAACTATCACGCGCTTTTCAACGATACCAGTTATGATGAAATTCTTGGTACTCCTCGGATTTCCATTCATAAACAGAAACCTTCATTCTAAAGACGTTTAGTCAGTTTTCTAACGCTGGTTCCACTTTGTTGAATGCATTTAATTTCAGAGAAGCAGAGAACTTATTCATCAGCAATAAATAGAAATTATTATTAAATTTAAAAATAAAACAGCGCATTCATACTATTCCCATAACGTAATCATCCAATTCTGATTTAAACTTATCCAAACTCACTCTTTCCACCATATTTGGAGGAAATTTATTCCAATGTTCGACAACCCGCTGCCTGTCGGTGAACTTCACGAGATCCAACTTCTGTTATTCCCTGAGATTTGATGTTTATGCCCCCTGGTTCTTATCTCGCCTACAAAGACCTTTCTCATTCATTTTACCCAATCCCTTCAGTATCTTAATCAGATCTCACCTGAGATCTCTGGGTTTCAATTTTTGGCACCCACACAATCCACACCCCAAGCCATTCTTCATATGTGCATCGCTTTGTACTCATCACCAATCTGGTCGCCCTTCTCTGAAACCTCAAGAAGTTCTATGGCTTTTTTTAAGTATGGTCTCCAGATCTGAATTCAAATGCTGTCTGGCCATCACCTTTTAAAAAGGGATAATGATGTCCTTCTCCCTACTAGCAAAGGCCCAAAAAACACAGACAAAATACTACGGGTCTTCCTAGCAGTCTGTTTATACTGCATGAAAAATTTCGTGTCAGACTGGATCGCAACACAAATAGTTGCCATTTTAGGACCTTATGTGCAACCGAATGTTTTTCAAATCTTTTCTAAGCAAGATGGCTTCACTCAAAATTTTAAACACCCTTCTCACTTTCAAACCATCAAAAGACTTTGACAGATTATTCTTGGATACCCTCATCAATATCCTTTATGAAATCGAACGTAGGAGAGGATCCAAGCTGAGAGACCCCACTTGTTGCGATGATCAACCTTGAAGAATGACCATTCATGATAACCCTTTTCCTTTTATCTCTTAGCCAGCCTGCAGTCCAGTTACTCGTAAGATCCACTTGGGGTTATTGGATCTTATGACTCCAACTCCTTCCAGTTTACATAGCAGCCTTCCATGAGGTACAGCATTAAAAGCAAATGGATGCTCAATGCAGTATGAAATCTTTGTTATTCTCTGACACAAAACAGCATTAATTAGTTTCCAACAGCCCAAGCGTGGACCAGTCCATCTAATTACATTGCAAAAGTTGTCTCTACATTTGATCGGGAGAGGAAGGGGTTGGTTTCTACACTACCTCGAGGAATATTTCAATAAAGTATAGTACTTGGTCTTTTTTCTTTTGTATGCGAACATTTATCATTAGGAAATAGAATCAAAATGAAACAAAAAGGAAGAATCTTTAACAGTTACCTTGTTTAGAACAGCATTTCCTGATGGTGCGCTGTTGGATGTTGTGCTCTCCCTCCTTTCTGGACGAGGTGATCCACATATAGGAACAGATACTGGATTTAAGTTGACAGTGGTCTGAGTATCCTGGTTCCCAGGTTGAGAGGTAGAATGGAAATTGTTAGTGGACGAAGCGCTAGTCTGGAATATTGGAAAGAAATAGTTAATATTATTCATCTATTTGTACTTTCTCCACGGCTTGTGGCAGAAATTCATTCAAATAGAAACACCAAATAGTTCAAATAAAAAAAAATAACGAAAAGAAAGAGAATTTTATGACAACAACGAATCTTCTAACATTCTAATATTAAATGAAATCTTTCAAAGTTTTAACTCAATTTCATGTGAAGACAACGCTATTAAGGGTTCTTCTTGTAAATTATCAATATGGAAGAAAGTTTTCTGTTTATTGCGGGTAGTTTAAACTTATGACTGCGTTTTCCATTGAAGTGGAAGATCCGCTATTGATCTTTGCATGGCCCGAGAGTATTCAAGCGATTGATGGATGGCAGTGGCGAAGTTCTGTAATCGTCTGTACGTCAGCGGGCGTGCCGCGATGTAGAGAAGGGTGGAAGAATGTAGGAGGTAAGTGGTTACAAGAGCCAGGGAGGGAACAAAAGCAGTCCTTTTGGCACAGTAACATTCCAGCTGTTTGACGGCAGAAGGTGGCAGGTGGATTTGTATGGTTGTTGGGTAATCTTGGCAGGAATAGTTTAAATAATGCATTTTAAAGTAGTTTAGATTCTACTTGTGTTTTCTTTGGTCACAAAGATTAAGAGGGCTCAGAATGCGGGCACTGATCATTATTCATCTGTTTTGAGTTCAGGGGTATTGTTTTGGGCTGAGATTGAAGCCAGCTAAAGCCATAGCGTATGTGTCTCGCCTGAAGATTAATCCAGAAAGGGCAATGAAAGGGTGTATTAAGTTAAAGATAGTAAGTATTAAGATTGGATATTTATTTTGAATGTAAATAAGGTTAAAGTTGGAAGAAATACAAGAGAACAAACAGAGACAGCGCAATGACTAAGAAAGGGGTGCCATTTGAGAACAGGTGTGAAAGGGTTGCTGAGGGCAAGAACAACAGGACCATAAAATGGGATTCTGAAGCAAACAGGAAATTAGTGGACGTCCAGTGTTCGCATCAAAAAGAAACGGCGTCAGGGTGGCCTGATATTTTGGCAAGTTGGCCGTATTTAGATAGGAAAGTGTGAACACGAAACGGACATACTGCTGTGTGAAAAAAAATAAGAAATTTCTAGAGAAGGGTTGATTTGTGCGCTAGGGAGACAGTTGGGTGATTTGTTTTTAGCAAATAGGAAGGAATGAAAAAATTAAACAGTATGGGGATTGGTTGGAGTCCTTGGGGGAGGAGTTCCAAACTTGAGAGAAAGAGTAAAGTTCGGGGGGAGTAATTGGTGAAAGTGTCCATTGTGTATCTGACTTCTCGGTGGCCTAAGAGGAGAAAGTCGCGAGTTTGCAGGTTGAAGTGGAAGTAGATTTTTTTGGTGGTTAGAGTTCAATTCTCGTGGTAGCAAGATGAAGAAGAAAAAAAAAAAAAGAGGAAGAGAGCCTGATCCGGCATCGGAAGGCAGTGTGCCCAAGAAATGGAAGAAAGCCTGAACGCAAGGAAATTGGAAGTGTGGCCATTTCAGAACATGTCTGTTCCTTTTTTTTATTGAACCCCGAACTCATGGACTCATAATCTAAACTCTATAAAAAATTGATTGATTGATAGTTCTTTCTAAAAAAAATTATATTTGAAATAGGCAAGTTAGTTACTAAGGTTGAGATAATTTGTTATGAATGTTAATGGATATGAAATAATGTAAGGGTGGTACAGAGGTAATAAATAAGAAAGAAATAGTATAAAGGAATTAGTAAAGAAATTATATTTATAGGGGTACCGTAAGGATATGTTAACCTACATTAAATTAGGCCAGGTGCCAACACAAGATAACATACCAGAAGAGGTGTAAAGAGAAAGTCATTTTATTAATAGAGAAACTTCATGAGAAAAGAGGGATGACTAAGATGGTAACTAAGGTAGAATGAGCGATTTGTAGTAAATATTATTGATGTAAGAGGATACCAATTGTAATATACTTCATGTGTTAAAGGTTAGAAAAAAAATATAAAAAGAGTAATAAGAGTTGAAATGAGTTTACTGATGTAAGTGATAAAAATTGGTAATATAATAGAATGATAGAGTAATCATCTAGGATTCGTAATGAGTAAGATACAACTGATACAAACTGATGTTAATAATTTGAAAATTGAGAATACTTTATGAGGGAGATATAGTGTATTGTACTAGTATGGTTCGTATATATACATATATTGAAATGGGTATGTAATTATTTGTTTATTTTATGAAAATTCTGTATAATGTTCATTAAAGGTTGTAAATTTTTATTGAAAAAAATGTGTCTTTAATGTTCTGCTGACACCTCTTTACACACCCTGGAATCTAGAATTTTCTGTGAATTGCAGTCAGATTAGCGTAATGTGGGGTGGGCTTGAGACGTTAGTAGGATGGAAGTCAAAACAAAATAAACTCAACAAAAACAAGACAAGTAAATAACATTTATATTTCCTCCACCCACAAAGTCTTTCAAACGCTTTTAAGTATCCAAAATCCCAGAGTGAGATCAGAACAGTGGGGGGGGGGGGGGAAGAGAAAGGAGGATGCTCCAGAATTCTAAGTTTTGCAATGATGTTATTTTTTCGGTAAGGAGTTAATGTCGTAATTAATCGAACTGATGTGCTGGACCAAACCTAATGATAGAAGCAACAAACGAATAACTCCGTCTTTATTCATTTATCATTCCTTGTCTGATCTGTCTACCTGACCTATCTATTACAGTTATTAATATATCTACCTTGTTATGGAAGTGAAACTTGGGCACTCACCAGAAGAATGGAAGAGAAGCTAAGAACTACACAGCGAAGAATGGAACGAATTATATTGGGAATCAGATTGTTAGATAAGAAGAGAAACACATGGATTTGGCAGCAAACTCAGTAAAGGACATTCTTATCAAAATAAAGAACTGAAGTGGACTTTGGCAGGATATAGCTCGAAGACAGATGGACCAAGAAAATAACAGAATGGTACCCAAGAGGAGCTAAAAGAAAACCAGGAAGACAACGAATTAGATAGACAGATGAAATTCACGAGTTTGTGGGCAGTAAATGGGTGGCCACTGCACAAAGCAGAAGGAATTGGAGAATTTCTGGAGAGGCCTTCATCCTGCAATCACCAAAAGAGGCCTTCATCCTGCACTCACCTGATGATGATGACCTTGTCTGAAGAGTAGAATATGTGGAACTGCCAAAGATATTGGGTGTCTTTTCCTCGGATGCATGTCTAACCAAAAAACTTCATCATACCATCCATCTGCTCTTAACTAATCACAAATGAACAATCTTATCTACGAAATCTTTTCACCCAATGATATTTCTGATTCACCCGATGAAATATGGCATCGTAATACATTCCAATCTCTTGCAAAAACGATTAGCTGCAATGTCTACTTCTCTTTACTTCCATCTGTTCGACTTCCAGACAAGATTAGATAAAGGTAAATTCCATCGACTGTCATTCCTTCGCCCCTTCATGTGCCGAATTGAGGCTCTTGTGGAACCTCAACTCGGCACATGAACTCCTTCGTTTTTTCAGCAGAAAGAGATTCGAAAAATCATAACGCTACCAAATCATCTGTCCTTACATTATTCCTCCAGAAGTACAGCAATTCCTGATACCATTTGGTATTTGAAGAAAGCAAAATAACTATTAAGAACTGACAGTTTGGTGAAGCGCTAAAACTTCAGTCACTTCAAACAACAGAGGTACTGTGTGGATATTCAAGTAGTAAAGATACTACGAGCATTACACAGCGAGGGAAAGAAAATTCCAAAGTAATGAAACGAACGAATAAATAACGCATATTTATCCTGTTGTTCTCGCATAAGTAATAACTATGACGTCACCGTTACGTAACGCTTGCAGTTGCCACGGCAGCCGGCAACGGACCAATCGTAATCACCGGTTGCCGTGGCAACGAAAAATACGCCGCGGACGGACACGACGCGCCACCTCGAGGCGTTCATAACGCTGCACGCTACACGGCAATTAGTAACGGCAAACACTTAAGTAACGACTGAAAAAAAAAAAAAAACACCAAAACAATCGGTTCCAAACAATCACAGTGAGCCGTACAAATTTATGTACGTTTCAAGAGCGCTTCTGTCACCGTTTACACCATTTCTTCCAGGTAATGGGCAGTTTTTGGTTCGTGTATGCATGTGCGTTGTGTGCGCGTGTCATATGGATGGCAATCAATCTTTTCTGACTGCCCGCGTCATGACCCACTTGATGGCGCCCTTGTAACTTACCGAGGACTTGTCGATGGTTTCAATCGATTGGGAACTGATGTTAAAAGCCATCATCGGAGACAGTCGATCCTTAAGGTCGCGTACTAGCGGCTCCAGCGTGGCATTCGGTGACCCCTGCGGAGTAGCGGCCGTGTGAGTAATAATGGGTGGAAAACAAAGAGTGTCCGCAGACGGCAGTGGCTCGTTCTTTTCTTTAGTAACCGATACAGATGGTGGAAGGTAGCGCATCCTGGTTTCTGAAAGGCACGAAGAAAACAACGGATTGTATACAGATAGTAAGAGTTTTCAATGTCAATGATGAAGTTTTACTTTTTTTCCAACAGGTTGTCAAACATTTTAAAGTTGTACCGGAAAAACCACGTGCGCTTTATGACCTACCTTTTTCGATGTTATCTTTTGGATCGTCATCTCTCGATATATACCGAAAGCTTCCGTGATGATCGTTTCCATCGCAATTATAATCTAGATTTCTGGATGGACCATCGTGCGTTAATCTTTCATCACTTTTCTTCCTATCATCCTAAAGCAAATAAACAAAGAAGATAATGTTTCCTCTTTCTATCACTGAAAACAGATCTAATTACCATCGGAAATTTCCATGCCAAAAAAAAAATTAAAATTATCAAAATAATGAAGAATACGATCATCGAAATCAAACGTTGGTATTGTTGAATTCAGAGTTGGATGTCAAAATCAGAGTATTCTCGCTTACAGAGATATTCCAAATTTATATGCTTTCTGAGACATTAGAAGTTCAGGTCAGTAGATCCCGGCTCAGTCTGACAATTATCTAGTAAGATGAAGACATGAAGTTGGTAACATTATCAAGAGAACTGCCTACTTTATTCAAATAACGGCCCGGATCCAACCAAAATAATGTGCATTAGTAGACTCAGCACTTGAAACTAAACCGAAGTTACTTTCAGTAAATACCTTCGGGACTTGTTGACAGTTTCCACGGAGACTCAAGAATTCTATTTAAGCAGTTGCCATAGTAACCGTCAGCAGGTCTCGAAGGTGAGTATCCATTACGCGGATTCATCTCTTCGTCTTAATTATTTTCATTGCTGAGAGCGCACCATTAAAACCTTGAGGTGATCATCCAGGGCTGTGTGATATGGAAATCGATGTGCCCGGGTACATTCTTGCGAGATACCAGATTTCACCTCACAGAAGTCTCCACGTCTGCTTGAGGTTCCATTGCAGGTGACTTAATTATAATTCCATAAACGGTATACTTGACAGGAAAACCAAAACAGAAGTTTCCTGTGAAAATCAAAATGGCATCCGTCTTTTATAAATCTTTATTGTAATATTTGTAAGGCGTATATGTAAAATTAAGCATCAGTTTCCTCCTATAACTTAAAGCAAATGATGTTTAGAGTCCTAATTAATATTCTTTCAAATGTTTACTAAAAGATTTCATAAATTTCTCAAAACATTTTTCATATCCTTTTTAAATAAAGTATGCAATTTTTAAAAGTTTGTTATTAATTCTGCATTAATCACAAGAGGACATTTTCCAATCATCAAGTTAATAGAAATGCCTGTTCCGGCTAAATAAAGCTCAGTTTCTGAATTATACTTTAAAATTGCTTATAAAATGAGAGTTGTTTGACACTTTAGTTTAAAAGAATATATTTACCTCTTGGGAAAACCCTTCAACCAAAATAGCCACCAGCAAATTAAAAAGAACATAATTGCCAAAAGTCATTAGCGCAACGAAATACAAGGCTGCCCAGTGGGAGGTTCGCTCCATGCCATTGAACAAGACGACGTTCCAGTCTTCTTGGGTAAGAATCTGTATCGCAATACGTAAACAACTGTTATCAATGAAATTAATCTTCGAGCATTTAAAATGACATTTAAACTCATTTGCAATATGTGATTCAATCGAGGGACACTAAATTAATTATTATATCTTTCAATTAATAATTAACTTTTGAATAAAATATGTAATATAATTTGTAAATGCAGTTGAGTCATCATTGATAATCAAATTTAACCGTTAAGCACTTTTAAATCTTTTATTTCTTTAATTTAAACAGTACAGTTTTTTTACAATTAACCCTTGAGAACACCTTCTATCAAGAAAGAAGCTTTGATTTTAGATGATATTCAAAGCTAAATGGCTAATATCTTGTACAATACTCGCCAAACATTATAAAGCTCTGCCATATTGTAAAGCCCACTTCCTATTCAATCTGGATAAGAATTTAATCCGAAGTGGGTTTATATTCGTTTTTCCGAAATCAGCGTTGTCCATTTGTGTGTCTGACACACAAATGGACAATGCAAAATCTATCAAGTGAGTCATTGACATATTAATGTAAAGTTTTGGAAGTTGGGAAAGAAATTCCTCACGTCATTGACAGGATTCGAACTCAGGTCTTTGCCGCCCGGTGTGGGGAGGACGGTGATTATACCAACTGTGCTACACACGAGAGCAATCTTTGGTTTATAACATGAAAAGCTTTAAAAAAAAGCGACAAGAACGTGGTTATCATTACCAGTGATACACCTGATAAATGGCTTCGTGAGTTTCCATTTCCAGAGATAAATCTTTGGTACGTTACTATTTGGCGACTTTTGCAATAATGGCAGTTACCAGTGTCCCATCATCTGAAAAGGTGCATGACGATTGGAAACTAATGAACAAAGCTCATTCCTCGAAGCCAGAAGTGTAAGGATCACTCAACAGGAATACACTCTGATAGATTGTTTGAAGAAATAATAACTGTCTATTCGAACTCTTACGAATACCATCCCGAGAGTGACTCGAAAACTTGGATTTAATCTAACGTAAGCTTAAAGGAATCTGTCTGATACAGTGTGGTCAATTTCATTTCAAATCAGTTTTATTTTTTATTGGTGGATGCCTCAAATGAAAGACAGAGAAGAGACAGGGGAGCATAGAGGGAGATGGTGCAGGGGAGTGAGTCCGTGGGGAGGAGTGGAGATGAATGAAGTAGGGAGGAATGGGGCTGTAGATTAAAGGAAGTGGTTGGACCAAGACACCATATGGGAAATAGATCAGGATGGAATAGGATGTCCTCTGTAAGGGTGGATGGGTGGTTGACAGTTGAACTTCAGCACCGCAAGAGAGTTATCCCAGGGTGAAAAAATTTTGAAGAGTAGTAGAAAGAGGTATTAGAGAATACAGATACCTCGGCAAAATAAAATAGGATATGATTGTGGGATGATACGAAAGTGGAGGGTAGAGGTTGGTAGTCCAAGCCACCAAAGGGCAGGCAGAGTACAGAATACAGAGAATACAGAGAACGATTCCTCAGAGGGTAGGGAGGACAGTTCTACCTCGATATTGCGGGTGAAATATCTCACACCTGCAATATCGGTTGGGGTAAAAAGAATAGAGGAATAGGCTAGAGGAGTCTGTAGGAAGGGTAGGGGAGAGGTTAGTGAGCGGGAAGTGGAAAGAAAGTAGTGGGGATGGAGAGAGGGTTTCAACTGGAAAGCAGTGGTGGATCATGCCAACATACTGAATGCTAAGCAGATATAAAGCAGAGTGCTCTTAGGAGGAAAGGAGGGAAATGCATTATCATCACAGCAGGTGATTAAACGACAGGTGGAAGAATTATAAAAATGGTAGAATAAGGTGTTAGAGGATTCAGTAAATAAGAAGGGAAATGGGGTTGATTGTTATTGGGTTTTAGAAGCATCGGCAACTAAGGTCATGTTGCTCCGTGTATACTGTCTGTAAATTGGGTGTGTTTGGAGGTCGATTTTCTGTTAGCTCGATGAAAAGCCATAGTTTCCGGGAGATGAAAACCATGCTACCCTCGTCTGACTGACTAACTTAGCCACGTTGCAGAAAAGCCCCGTAAAAATTCCTCCCATCATCGAAAGGACTCGAACTCGGGTCTTTTGCACCGGGTGTGAGGAGAACGGGGATCATACCGATTGTGCTAACCATGATGGCTCTGCCATATGGAAGACGGAACAAATACTGAGAACAAGTGTCCTCTGAAGGGAGAAACAGTGCAAGAATAGAGCTTCAAGAGGTACATTCCGCAGGACTTAGTAATTATATGAGTGATAGAAAACACTTCCTGCCAGTATAATTAGCTTTTTCAGGCAGATTTTAAATTGAGGGCGTGACCCTCTGCACGGACAAAATCCATAGAACCAACAACCTCCAAGAAATATCAAATATACATCCTACACTATGAACTCCAGAACTCCAAAAAGATGATAATGCAATTACAATCCAATCACTGAAAAGCGTTTGTGGAAAAATATTCTCAGGAATGGACAGTGCAGTGCTTTTTAATGTGCTCTTTTTCAACTGAATTTCAGACTTTTATTTGTACATACTTCTGTTCGATTAACTGCTAATTTTAACTTTGTACTGACCAAGAAAAGTTGTAACCTTTTACAATTAATGGATATTAGCATAAAATCCCCAATTAATATGCTCTATTAAATGATCTTTTACTATTGCCGTGACGATGTTGCTAGTATCTCATATGTATCGAGTGTTATTTTAATATTACACTCTCGCAAAGAGTGAAATATTAAAATAACCACAACAACAGTAACACGGTGTTACTGTTGTTGCTGAAGTAGTGCGAAGAGCATTGTAAAAAGTCGTCCATCACGCCAGATGTGTTAGCATAGTGAAAACAAACAATGCATTTAGAGAATTCCTAGCTCTAGAGAATCTTTTACTATCCTCCAGTGGCCAGGTTTGTGTGTGTTGGCTTCTTCAACATAACCCCCGTTGAGACAACACTATATATATAATATAATTTCCCATACCTCTTGGGAGAATCGGTGGTAAATTTGAGCGTGGTTTATCTTGACAACACGGCCAACTCTTTGGAGAGCTCTTGTAAAAATACACGATTTCTCTGGCGGATGTTCAAAGTTGCCTTGACCAACTTTTTTCCACCTGTATATAATGAAACCCCGCCTGGACCAATATCGAGAGTCTCAGCCACAAAATAGGATTCATAAAAATGTCACTTTAGCCATTATAGTAATAATAGGTACTTCCATGGTTAAGGTCCTGGTTATACCTATTTACAGATCGAACGAAAATATTTCTCTCGGGAATTCTTTTCATTTCCGTCTGATCCTGTACATCTTTTTCTAGATGGTCTCAGGAATGCTCAGAATTCGCTAAATCCATTTGGCTTCATTTACACCTCTATCCTCTTATACTGCCCTCTACAGTTTTACATAAAACGTGCAGCATATTCATACATAAACAGTTCTTTAAGCGTTAAAGGTGTGTCAAAATACAATCCTTTAGACAAAATATAAGTAGTATTTCGAAGATTATCCTGTGTTAAAATAAAATGAGAGACCCTTTTAATTCATGTATTAAATTAATTAACTATAGTGTAGGTAAAACTCTAATACTTAATATAATAAATACAGTGGATTCTTGATGACAGAATTCCAGACATGCCTATATTGAACTGGCGTTTTAGGAGCATCAGCGACCAAGGCCATATTGTCCTTAAATAGCGTGTGTTCTGTGGTCGGATTTCTGTTTACTGGACGAAAAACTCCAGTTTCCGGGATTAAAAACAATGCTACCGACGCCTGAGACCAACTAACTCAGCCACGTTGTGCAAAAGGACCATAAAAATTCCTCAAGTCATCGATGGCACTCGAACTCAGGTCTTTTCCACCCGGTGTGGGAGGACGGCGATTCTGCTATCCACCGGGGCACATCTCTATAATTTTCAGTTTGTGTTCTTCAACCCTGCCATCCACAATCCGAACACTTGTCCATTTCCGTGAAAATATCATGAATGCGTTGGACTGGTTTCGAATATGCACCGAGGAGACTAAGACCACAGCGCTTTTTGTCCAAAACGGGTGGTCGGTTTGGCAATTTGCTGGATAAAAAACACTATGGCCCTGTACTAGCTAAATCTCTTACGAAGTGGAAAAAGAACGCATAAATTTCTCCCTCTTGAAGAGAATTGGCCTCAGGTCTTTCACACACGGTGTGGAACAAGAACAGTTGTTGTAAGGTTCTAGGAGAATCAACGACTAAGGCCATGTCGCTTCGTGTATAATTTCTGTAAATTGCGTGTGCTAGGTCAATTTATTGTTTTGTTGGACGAAAAACCCACTTTTCGGGAGAAAAAACTAAGCGACATGGCCTTAGTCGTTGATTCTCCTAGAACCTTACAACAACTGTTCTTGTTCCACACTTTGTGAAAAAGGCCCACAAAAATTCCATACGTCATCAACAGGTATTTTCGAACTGAGGTCTTTTCCAACCGGTGTGGGATGATGACGATCTTACAAATTTGCTAACCACGAGGGCGTGGAAGGACAGCGATCGTAACCAAGGTGCTAGCTGCGAACCTTTACCTTAAGTATCACTGAATTCAAGTTCAAGATCAACAACTGACAGCGGTTAAAACGTTGCTTAGCCTGGGATCAAGAGGACTTGCATTTACAATAAGTTAATAGCTTTCCCTTGGATCCATAGAGTTCGCTTCCGAGTTGGAGGTTTCTCCATTCATTCTAGTTCATCTCATGCTATTTCGTCTAGAAATAGCGTTATTACGTAGAAAGACAAGACTAAAAAAAAAAAGCGTGACCTTGAAGAACACAAACTGTTGCTACACAGGGATGTTTGTGGAGGCAACACCAGTCTAATCCAGACCAAGCAATTCTTTTAGACAAGGAACAAGGCAGTTAAGGTACGAAAGGTTGATGAAGAACTGTAAGATGTAAAATCTTACAAGTATAATATTTTATAGAAAAGTGAGATTAATTTAAAGTAAAACTTATAATATAACAATATGGGGGAGCGAAACCTTACAAATCAAGAATATTACTAAGGTCACTCGCAAGGGATTAAATTAGACAACGTCTATACAAGGGAAGCGGTAAGCTGAAAAACTATTAGCAACCTGGGTACACTTCGACTCCCAGCTCACACAGACAAACCAAAACAATAGAAACGAGTAGCAACTGCTGTTAGTAATAGGTGTTAACTCTGGAAAACAATGGTGCGGTGGACCATGGTGCTGTCGGGACATTTCTTTGATCGGTGACACCTGGAGAAGAGACAGGAAGTAAATACGGGACAAATGCTGGAATTAGAGTTAAGACTGGCGTCTGGCTGTCGGTGATAGCAAGTTTTGTAGATCGTGTGAAATTAGTCTGCTAAAGTATAACTATAAGCGGCTGACTTCAAAGGTACAGACAGCCTGAGAAATTTTGCAAATTTCTTAAAATAAGAAGTTAGATCGAGCAATAAGAAATCAGCTTGAGAAAATAAAACGGGCAAACAAAGAACAGAGTGAAAGTTGATAAAATGAGAAAGATTGGTTAAGACTCAGAACAAGGGTAGACCTGACACATAGGGGTGGTACGTAATTCAGATGAAAAAGGTGAGTGAAAGGGGGGAAAAAGATGACAAAGTTGAGATTCTTGTCGGTGTTTGTCGAAATGGGTTAAAAAAGTGACTGAGTAGGAAAGACACAGAACCCCGAGTTGAGTTTATATGGGTGTTTATGGAAATGAGTTAGGCCAGACAGTTGAGTTTTTTCGTTGGTGTAAGTAAAAATGAGTTAGTAACATGGACAGTTGAGTGTTTGGTCGTGGTAGAAAATATGAGTTGGTAACAGCTGACAGTTGAGTTTTTTGTCGTGTTAGAAATTATGGAGTGTAAGGAGAATAAGCCTGTCCATCATTGGAAGGCAAAGCAGTGGTCGTATGCTATAGTCTAATCCACATTGGAAGAAAGGCAAGGGTAGGACCCGAATGCAACGAGCGCTGTGAAATATTTCTTAATTTAATAAGAAGTTCTTAATAGGTGGAGTGGAGAAGCGAGGGTGGCACCCTATGAGCTATCTCCTTGTGGATGAGCTGTAAAAAGTGGAGTAGAGAAGGAGTTAGTGTGAGATGCCCTGTGAATTTTATTTTTGTGAATAAGTTTTAATAAGGTGGAGAGGGAAGGAGCGAAGCTGAAAAATTAGTAGCTCGATGAGAAGGAAGGAAGGAAGCAGCGAATGGAAGGTAGCCTGAATAAGGTGGAGAAAGGACGCCAGTCCCATGCAGCCAAGAGTACCTAAAAATTATCTGAAGCAGATTCAGGAGAAAGCAGATGAAGGAGATCCTCAGAAGGTAGCCTGAGAGCCTAAAATGGAAGCTTGAAACCGCCCAGGAAAGGAAAGGAAAGAAAAAAAGATAGAAGTAGGTGAGATATTATTAAGTACTGTAAGTTAACAAGGACTGTTAGTGAAACAGTATAGTGATTAATTAATAAAAAACAGAGCTAGCACTAGAAGTAAAATGATAGATAAATTATCTCTGAAGTAAATTATATATAATAACAGAGTTATTATGTTAAAAAAGGTTATTGTAAAATGCAAGGGAAACGAAGGATGAGTGATAGATTAAATTGTTGTTCAAACGATTATAATGTCTTAGAAGGGTAGTAAGGTTTATATGAGAAGTTTTGATTATGTTTTAAGGACAGATAATTGAATATAGTGTTTGTATTGATGAAGAATTGTTGGTTTATCTGAAAGACTAATAACAAACAGAGACTTTAGGAAAGTTAAGATTGGTCTTCAGTGTATTGTAACAGAATGGTGAGAACACAGAGTATAATGATGAAAGTAGAATATTGATTGTTAATATAAGAAACAGAATTGTATCCAGGAGTAAGTGAAATAGGTATGGTGAATGGATAAGTGTTAGGAGTTAGTTAGGACAAGAAGAATGAATCAAGTGTTTTCATATAATGGTCAACTCAGATTAGCTAGTGAAGGGAAACAGGAATAAGAATAATATATGCAAGGTATCCTTAATTTAACTTTGTATGTCATATTACATGTTTTTTTATTCAATTGTATATTATGTTGTATATATATATGTAAATAAACTTTGTTGTTTATTAATTTGTGAGTTTGTTATTCCTGAACACTCAACCTTTCCGAAGGGAATTATGCATAATTGAGAAGTTCCCTTGAATCTGGAATTCTCCTGTGAAGCAAAGTCAGATGTGTAAGTGGGGGTGTAACAAATAGAGGTCTATATAGTTATAAGGGAACAGAACAAATAAGGAATATTTAATAACACAATATGGAAAATGGGAAACCCATAAAGTTAATAAATGCTAAGATATTTCTTTATCCAGAACACTGCAACAGTCCTGGAGAAAGTAATTCTTTAATTCACTGCAATTTGCCGAAATACCAACCATGATTGAAATTAGTATCCAGTAAGGATCCTGGGTTCCAGAGAGAGAGAGAGAAACAAGACGTCAGAAATTTGAATATTTGACCTCAAAATGAACTAAGTACTCCAAAATTATCAAGTGAATTTTCTTACATTCTTTCTTTTCGTATCTCATATACGCTATCAGATAACCGTGCGATTGAATGAATTATGGATGGATGCAAAAAAGAAAGAAAAGTGAATGAGGTTCACGCAGCGATGGAAATATTACAGAGGTTGACACGAATCGAACAGTGGCTGCAGATGCCTACATCGGGAACCTTTTCGGGTTTCCCAGCACCCATTTCACGCGACTCGAATCCATCTGATCCTCTTGTGTATCGGGATATTCATTTTATACTTGTTTTCAAGCTCTCGCTGCTCTCATACACTGTGGAAAAAAAAACTGGTTGCGATTACCGTCGGGAGGTACAGTTTTTATGTTTTTTTCCCCACCGGTGTCAGGCGAGCATTGTATGGTTTTCCCTCCCGGAAACTCGGGTTTTTCTTCCGGTAAATGGCAAACCGACTTGAGAAAAACGCAGTCATAGACACCATTTACTGATCCCTCATTGCTTTAGTTGCTTTGACCCCAAATTCAGACTGTGGTATTGTAAGAAAGAATTGGATCACATCATTTGAGATTAGTCCAGCTGAAACTAAATAAATTCTATTTTCAAATTAGAAGGGATAAATAATTGTTGTTTTTAAATGATTTCTTTTTACCTGTATAAACATGATATGAGTTATGACTAACGATGTCTGTTACGTTATAATATTCAAGGTGAAGGCTGCGTAAAAAAAACTCCGTGTAGTGGAGATTGAAAAAGAACTGGGGGTAACTGTGCAGTCAGATATGAAGTTCTCTGAGCTGTGGCGAACAGAACAACTCCCGGCTTTCTGTCAATCGTATACAGGATTTTTTCCACCAGGGAAAAGAATGCGATTATCCCATTGTATGAGACAGTGGTTAGGGTGTATCTTGAGTACTACATACAGGTGTGGAAGCCTTAATTTAGAAAATATGTAGATATCTTGAAACAGGAGAAGAGCAAGAGGTTGTTCCAGCGGAACACCCTTCAGTTGTTCCTTCAGTTGTGCAAATTGCCGCGTCTTCTGGAGATCTGATTGAGGTGCGTAAAGTTCTGAATGGATTCAGTAAGCTCAATTCCGATTGCATATTTCCACTTGTTCAGACAACAGTCATTAGAGGCATTAATTTAAATTGTGGAAAGGCGGTTGTAGAATATGGATTTACAGAAATCTGTCTTCAGCTAGAGTGTAGTTGATTGTTGGAAGAAACTTTTATGTGCTTATGAAGTGGACAATTTGAATAAATTCAAGGAAGAACTAGAGAAATTATTAGAGGGGATGGACAGGTGATGTGTGAAGTGTTTTGTTTTTTTCTATCTGAAGCTTTATAAGCTTTCTGGTTGGGTGATGGTAGAGTTTTAGGCGCATCAACAACTAAGACCATATTGCACCGTATATAATATGCCTGTGAACTGGATACGTTCTATGGTCGATTTGCTGTTTGCTGGATGAAAAATCCGGGAGAAAAAATCATTCTTCCCTCGCCTGAGATCGACTAATTCAGCAACCTTGTGAAAAAGACCCTTAATACCAATTCGGCTACCCACGACGGTTTTATAAGCTTGCTTTCTTGCATCATTTGCCAATTATTATTGCGTATGCGTGAATAATTTAAATTGAATTCCATACACATAAGTGCTCTAGACATATTCCATGCATTTCCAAATCCTAATATCCAGTCCTCCGTGGCTGTAACGGAGGAGTGGATATCTTGTATTTTTGCCTCTTGTATCTCATTTGGAGAAGTCTGAATTCGAGTTTCGTCGATGGCAGGTCTCTTCAATCGAAGTTGCAGTTAGCCGATCTCAACGGAGGGAATAAGATTCCTCCCGTAAGTTTTTCCAGCTCGCACAACATGCATATGCACCCATGAACACGCAGTTACACCGACAAAATACACAAAGACGTAATATGGTGGTTGATGTGCCTAAGAACCAACCACAACAACTGCTAAATAACCAAATTTCTCAGATATTGGAAATCTGTTCCAAATGACTCATAGCGTATGTGATTGACGTATTTTTTAAAGATCAATGGTTAGTTCCGAAGACTCCATTGAGCAATCGAACGATGCATATTCCTTTAGAATTATGCATCGTTATCGTGCATAATTCTAAAGATATTGAATGTCAAACGGTGAACCAGTTGGTACTTTACAATTTGGCAAAACTGTCACCAAAATTTGATACAAGAATTCGCATAAGAATTCTTCAATTCCCAACGAAAAGAATTCTTAGGAGAATCGATCTCATTTGGATATACAAAACAACGAACAATTCTGTTAATATTATTGTTAAAATAAGAAATCTTCTTCTAAAATTTAAATATAAAAAATTAAGTTATGTGAAGAACTGAACAAGATATAGGTCAATTAAGGAAAGTCAAAAAACACACGTATTTTCAATTGCTCGTGAGGTTGTTTTCAACAACATTCTAAAAACACTTCTAAATTAAAATCTCAAAACAGTAAATCAGAATTGCAAATTATGATGAGATACATTATAATGAACTAAGTCGTTGAACATTGTACCGTATATTTTCAGGCAACGCACAAACATCGATTGTGTTGGTGAACACACGTTAAGGTATAAACAAAACATTTAAATATGTCGAATTTCAATAATTAAAATACTTAAAAAAAGCAAATTGGTGAAATGTAAATTTTGTCATATGTTGAGCACCGAAACTCTGGAATTCCAGAAAGATTATTTCCTTTTGGAGTGGAGCAGGGAGATCAGTTCCTGTTTTTTCCAAGGGAGAATATTTTTCAACAATTATGGGGATTCCAGGTAGCGTATCAACCACTCTGGTGATTGTCATCTGCTATGCTATCCACCTTCAAAGTAATGTTTCTTTATTCTGTTCTACAGAGCAGGAACATTAAATCAAATTGTGGACTACTACAGATTACCTCAATTACTTCAATTGAATTCGCCGTTAACCGATCTTCGGAGATCGGTTAACGATCTCCAAAGGCCAGAATCTGATGTTTAATGCTAGATTCTTGGAAAGATCTGAACTAAGTACCGTCTATAAAAACCAAGCTTGAATAATATTTTAAATCAAGGTTGAAAATTACATTCTCACTAACTGAGGCAGGATGGCATTAATAGTTATCAATTCCCAAGTCTCATTTCACATCACAATTGTGCTCTGTTTGAAGGGAGAATACTTGAGTGCTCGACGTTATTACGCTGCTTGGAAACAGTTAATATTTACTTTCTGATGGCCTTTGTAAATTGATCAGGATTTTCTCACCTGTCAGCGCTTTCAGAGTGAGGACAAACAAAAGACATACAGAGTGGAAGCCTCGAACTGCTACAGTTATTAATGCGCAGGTTGGCGTCAATAAGACCACAGGGCATTGGTGGCCTTCTCTCTCATTTGAACTGGGAGCCGGACACTGCACATATAGTAATTCAGCTTGGCGTAGAGTTGCAATATCCAGGTGTCATGTATTCCGAATTTAATTCTTGGATAAATTACTTTAATGTATGGCCGAGTTGGTGGGCGCATTTCTTGGAAGTGAAGAAGTCCTATTGGATGGAAAATCCATACATTACGATCTGTGTTTTTTGGGGAAGGGGAACAGTTGTGTTTATTAACACAAGACCTTAACATCAACTTGCAAACAGCGTAAAAGCTCGTAAGAATTGATCGTATTTCAATGGTAACTTAACTTTTGAACACTGGTATATTTTGTGAACTGATCTCCAGAACTGAAAAGCGAATTTTATCGTTTTAAATGGATTAATAAGAAAAAACTAAATCTGCTGTTTTCAGAATCACTTTTATGGAGAACTATAGTCAGTGTGGTAGATGGGAAGCGCGAATGTCGTGTGGTATCTCTGATGTGATCTCCAGAGAATTTCTGGTTTATCGACAGAGCTCTTCAGTGAATGTGAAAAACAAAACTTCCTAAAATACCGAGCAGTACGATTTATTCTGTCAGGTATCTTCAAACTGCTTGTTTCATATTCACAGTGATATGTGTTAAACATAGTGGACCATGTTTCATATGGATTTCCGCTTTTAGTCCATCTGAGACGCATCCATCATAAATGGTAGAAACGTGTTTCAAGCACAGTCAGCACAATTTCTATTGTGTACAGCCTAGTTCGGCGATTTCCAGCCTGTGGTCCCCTGGGTATTTCTCAGGAGTCCGTGACATGTTTCTTGATGGTTTATTTATTTTTTAAATAAAACCTGATAATGAATTTTAGCTATACTACGCCCCACTAAGAACGCTGGGGGTAAGATAATTAATTAAACTGTTGCATTTCAACAGAAAAAAAAGAGAGAAACAAATAATAAACATATTTACGATACCAAAAGAATAAAATGTAGTTTTTCTTAGAATTCCACAAACTTTGTCTTTTAAGATTCTACAGCAATGTTAAATTCACGTTTTATTTGGTACTTAAAATAAGGAAAGTTGTTTTTATATTTTAATCTTTATTCTAACGATATTTGGTTGATTTTATCAATAAAATGTTAACATAGTGTTTTAGTAATACTTAACTTTTTGCATTTTATGCAATTATCTGTTGAAGTAATCCATGGGGTTCTTGAGATCTTCAAAAACACAAGAAGAGGAAGGTATTCGGCCAGCCAGCAAAGGATTAAAATCGCCGGGTTTGATGGAAAACCCGTGACCAGCATTCAGCAATCTATGCGACCAGCATTCAGATTGCTGAATGCTGGTCCCATAGCTGTGACATCGGACTGTGGAATTAGTTAAAAAACAGGCTATTTCTCAAAGAACCCACCTGCAGTAGCCTTTAGTACACCTCTACTCAAGGTGAATATTATATACACGTCGTAGTATGGCGCCTTGTTTCAGGGATCGCTATATCTGTAAGACGGCTTCTAAGTCCAAGTTTTGATAGTTTTTGACATAAAGGTCCTTAAGTTCTTTCTCCCACGCTTTTACTCTTATATTTATTAATGATCTTCTTCCATTGACGGGAAATCCTAACCAGTTTTTGTTGATGATAGTACAATGCATACCACCGTCCAGTTTGTGAAACCTTGCCCTTCACAAACAGATTCAACTTCTCAAATATCCACCATCAAGTTCTTAAAGGTCGATTTCAAGGTGATTATCCATTGGGGCAAAGATAATTTCAATCCTAAAACTCAGTCCTCTCTTTTATCTTGCAAAAGGAGTCTATTGTTCCCATGCAGATCCTTGATGACAGTCAGATCTGTAGACAAAATCACATATTTTTATTACCGATTACTCTGACTTTTAATGTCTCAGAGCATAAGCACATACTGCTCCCTTTCCATCTGAAATTCTTCCTTTTTGTATCTCAAATTTGGCTTATCATTAAATATGGTCCCACATCTGTGGATGTGCCCCCAAAACCTCTAATTAATGACCTGCCCTTTACAGAGTCACTTCCTGTTTCTTCTGCATGCCTTTTCTACAGATACTTCCATGGGCACTGCTCTTCTGAATTGGCTTCTCTCTCTCTTCCAAAACAGTCCGAACACGTGCCGCAACCATTTAACATCCTTTTACTGTCCAACTTTTAAAGTCACAGAACCAACTTTTCTTTTTCCTCATTCATCCTTTCAATTTCTGCTTTTTGGGACAACCTCCCTTGCAAATATTTCCTGAAAATTACAATCTACAGAAATTCAAGTCTAATATGAAAAAGAATCTTCTTCTATCTTCTCATTCTTCAACAAAAGCACGGCACTAAGTACTACAGATTCTAATACCTTTTGTGTCTGGGGTTTTCATAACAAAAATCTGTTGAGTGTTTTGGAGAGGGGTGTTTATGCATAAGGACTAGCTATCTATATTCCCTTTGCTCCTAACATAATATACAGCTGATTTGAATTGGTATTTGAAGCTTGTCGGCTGGGCTCTGGAACAATGGGCAATAGTGATCATCACTGATAAGTCTAAATGAAGTCTTCAGTTTTACAACCTACAGAAATTCAAGTCTAATATCAACAAATATTAGAAAATCCATTCTAATATAAATCCTTATCTATATTAGAATGGATTTTCGACGCACTTTGTTTTAGAAAGGAGTTTTCACTGCCGTGAGGCATCGAGAATGGAGTTGCAGAAAAATAGTGCAAAACTTTCTTGGATGATACTGCATGTCCTGATAGAGTTCTCGTGGAGAATCGACAACTTCAGATGGAGTACACAGCCTGTAAGGAATGGTCAGATTTCTAGTTCTCAGTGCAAATAACACCACAGGTTCAGGATGCTGAAGCAAAAAAGTTACTAGTCACTGGGGTTGTGTCAGCAAGAATGAAAATTGATATTTCAAGCTTCAATAAGTATCTGAGACCTTGAGAGAAGTTTTAAAAGACTTAAGTGTTTATCGAGTAATGTATGAATACTGGGCACCAGTTAAGAACATAAAGTGCGAGACTATGATTAATATGTGTATATAATAAGACAGAATAAGAGACCATCGCCATACAAATTATCTTCCTAGACTCCTAAACATGGTTGGAGGGATGGACATTTTCCTCAAACCATTCGTTGTCAAATCTAAATGTTTTTCGAATTCAATCCAATCGTTTTACTGATTTCAGTGAGAAAAAAAACAAACCAAAACTACTAAAATTTCTGACAATATCTTATCTATATTAGAATGCCACAAAAGTTCTCAAGGTATAGAAATTCTTGAGGTAGATTACTTTTCTTTGCCACGCTATCGTTGCTTACCTGAAACACCGTAACTGTCGCCCACAGAAAATTGTCGAAATTCTTGCGGTCGCAGCTACAAGTGAAGTCCGTCCTCCTCAGTTCCTCGCACGTGCAATATACGTCATCGTCCGGCAGAGAACAAAATTTACCTCCGAACAAATGCATTCCCAAGCAACTAGGGGAAGCAGAAAATTGAAACGCGACATATTTTACGCACTGCTACCCATCAACAGGGCAGCATATATTTTTGAACATTATTTCTAAGCATCTAACGTAATTTGTACTCTGCACTGGTTAAAGAAGTAGACAAAAGTACATTTTTTTGTTGAGTTGATTTTTATCTTGGCATCTTTAGCGGAAATTTATAAAAAAGATACGATGGAGAAACCTTAAGAATAAAAGATCTTAAAAGCTTCGTGCCCAAGAAAGAATAATGCGCTAATTATAGTTGGACAATGTCCTTTTCCTACACCAATTATAAAAAGCAAAATCTGTACTCCAAAAAAAAGATTTTTCGTTTTTTTCTGTGGTGGTAATTATCTCTCATCATACGCGACACTTCAGTGATAAACTGGAACAATATCGTAATTCTATGACCTCTTATAACTGAAACATTCACAAGAATGTTTCAGTTATAAGAGGTCAACGCATTATGGATGAAATTTTTATTTTTTTCCAATAAGAACTTCAATCATAAGCTTGGTATAAGAAATGCTGTACATTCTTTGTTATTAAGTTGATTAATGTTAGAAGAGGCCACGATTCGGTACTACAGAGAAGTTAAACTTAGAGGACCAACTGCAAAGTGACCACCATACATTTCAATTACATAATCCACAGATGGAAAAAGCTTGATGTACTCAAAAGTTCTTAATTGACCTTATATGGTTTTTATGCCGTCAAGTTAAACTAGTGGACGTTTATGATACTCCTGAGACTTCAAGTAATCTACCCCAAACAGTCCACAAGATCGACAGCTTGGAAATGGTCCTACTGATAATTCCGTGTCCGAAGATCGACTTGCATCAGACCCTTGAACTTGAAAGGTCCCAATTTATTACACCACAATTTTGACTCTTGAACTAGAAAGGGCTAAATTTATTATACCACGCTTCTCTGAATTGTGGAAGCAACAATGCAGCTTCTTGCACTATTTCCACCAAGAAATGAGTCTTTCAGAAGATTACTCCTGAAACCAGTCCATCCGGTGATCTTCCAATGCCCTAAACGCAGCTAGAAACCAATAAAAATGTTGGTTTATCAGCCCGGATGAACAGTGTATCGAAGGTTAGCCTTCCTCTCTCTATCCAGTTGCCTGTATATATTGCTATCGCCTCTGTAATCGTTTGTTTATGTTTGACAGCGTCTCTTTGGTATAGTTTATACAAGTGGATTATTGTATCCAAGCAGTTTAATCAATCTTTCCCCTAAAAAGTCAAATAATTCAAACAGTCTCTTTATGGGCATATTAGCGTAGATCCTTTGGTTATGAAAGAAGCCACATGTATTCAACAGTGCTTGGTAAATCTTGAAGAATCCTGTTTTAAGTAGATGTAAATATCTAGTTGGTGATAAAGATTGAACAGTACTACACGAAAAATTTTTAACTCTTCCAAATTCTAAGGGTCATGAATTATCTTCACGAGTCCTAAATTCAATTGAACCGACGGAAGTTGTGCAATTCAGGATGCAGCTTTTATTTTTTACTAGAATTAGTTATCATTCTAGGAATCTGATGCTTTTTTTTATCGAATTCAAGAATACAATTTAAATCTGATACATTTAAAGACGTACAATAGTTGCCATGATTTTACAACTTTAAATTCATAATAATTTAATAAATTATTCATTAATTTGCTTAATATATGCCGTTAATAAGTCTTTTCTCCATTTTGGTGTATGAGAAATTGCATTTGTAGTACAATTAAACTTGGAATAGTATTACTAAGTTTGGAATATTATTACTAAAACCCACCCACCCATCTTTTGACTGACTCGCAGAGTAATTTCATTACTAAAGTGCCTTTCACTGCAAACATGTCATTAGAGTTGTGCATCAATCTCGTGAGCCTTTTCCATTATTGGAATATACATTTTTATACAATTATGTAAAGAAAACACCAGGATAGATTTAATCTTAATGGAATAAGTTTGCATTCAATTAGAACTGCAATTTCAAAGATTCTTCGCAAAAAGAACATGATTAAACGTGACGCTTCGAAAATATGTAATCTCTCAGAGATGAAGCCTTTTTCAAATTATTGTTGGCAAATTAAATTTATTTTGTAATGTTAAACATTAAAATGTGACTGGCATTTGTGCAGCACTAAATGCTGGATGTTCTCAAACACTCTCGATGTCCTTTAAGCCAGGTTTGAGCTGAAACGGAAAACCATTTCAAAAACTTCTTAAGACAAATCCAGTTGCCTTAAAATGGTTAAACTTGACTTTTAATGCTGCGTATCTTGAGTTGCATCTACCGATATCAAAACACGCGAGGAAGAGGAGAGCTAGTTGAGTTAAAAATTGGAAAGGTGACACAAATAAGGTGAGAAGATGAGAAATCGAAAGAAATCGTTCATTAAATTAAAAATAAACGAATTTAAAAATTTTAAATCCGCACCAGGAAACTTACTGGAACTTCTTAAGTCGTTCTTTAAATTTTTGCTTCAGAGTTAACTCTTGCTGTTTTTCCTTTTCGTACTCCCTGACTTTCCTGCTGCATCGAAATTTCCTGCTCTCAACCAATTTCTAAAACGGAATTCAAATTCCAGTCATCCTTCTAAAGTAATGGATGAATTCATTAATTAAAAGTACCTTACACTACCTTGAAACCATACATCTGATTAATAGCATGAATATGAATTCTGTGCGTGTTAATGCACAGGTGATATCTTGGCTCATATTGCTCATCTGTGGAAAACTTTGAAGAAACTCAGGCAGTTACTTTAATGTTCCTATTATATCAACGTTCTCAGCATTTTTCTGCTAAGCATCTGGTAACATTGAACCCCATTGTATTTCCCCTCGGAATTTTATTAATCCTATTCACCATTATCATTGTGTCCTGGGTCAAACTCTAGAGGGTAGGGATAACATAAAGTCCACTGGAATTGTGCGCACTTCATTTGGAAGGGTCACGGTTACAAGTATACTCTCTTCTGCACCAATCCAGTTTAGGCTTATTTGATTGAAGTTGTTATTCAACGGTCAAGTTGATAAAACCCATATCAAAACAACGTATCATGTTTTTCCGCTTAAGTGAGTCTCAAACCAGCAATTACTACATATTGAAGACGATATATGTGCTAAAAGATTTATCGTCTCGATATTTTACCCTTGTCATTCTGTATGGAATAGAAATATGGGCTTCAGCTGCCCAACTCAATCTTAAGTGTATGTTTCGCTTAAGTGTAGAATAGCACCGCAAAATGATACAAGGAAGCCAGCTTATACAGCATCAACCAAAAAAAAACCCTAAAATTGCCACTTCTTCTGACCATTCCCTCTAATAATATGTCTAATTCTTCATTAAACTTATTCCATCTGTCAAATTCCGCAACATCAGCTCCTAGTTTGTTTCCACAATTAAATTTTCTGAATGAAACCAAAACTTCGCACATCACTCCTGCAGCCATCTTTTTTAAATGTGTGTCCTCACGTGTACGTTGTCTGAGAAAGAGTGCGCTAAGATAACATCATTAAGTTTACTCAATCTATTTAAAGCCTTAAACACTCCATCAGGTTTCTTCGCAAATGCTTAGTTTCCAAGCACTACAAATTGTAGAGCCGAAGCCTTCTGTGGCAAGAGCATCTGTTTGTGTTCTTGACTAATCTAGTTGCATCCGTTCCAAGAGGTTCACATCTAAATTGAGGCTCCCAGACCTGTATGCAGTACTCCAGATGTGGCCTAAACCACTGCCTTATACAATGAGATAATCACCTTTTCCCCGATGGCAAATTTCCTGTATACAATTGACAGAACCCCCATGAGCTGCTCTAGCAACCTGTCTGCATTGCTCAGACAATTTCAATTACTCCTGGGTCTCTTTCGTTCTCCTCCGCCTTAAGTGTGGTACTACCTTACTGCTTTGCTATTCCTGGTCATTTAGAAATTTAAAACCATTACTACTTCTCATCCCATCTACCTAAATTTTTCAGGTATCGTTAAAGTAGTCTGCTTTATTTCCTGTCATTAACCATCGTGCCAACGTTTATATCACCTGCAAGCTTAGACAATAAGCTTGATATACCGTCAACAATATCGTTAATAAATAATGTAATGGACCAGCACTGAATCCCAAGGGACTCCACAAATAACATCTGCCTAAGAGGAGTAGTGCCCATTTATAGCAAACGCTCTGTCTTCTGCCACTCAACCACCCTTTTATTCATAGCAGTATCTTGCCCGTAATGCCACACTGTTCCAATTTGTACAGCCCTCTTTTGACTCAGTGAAACCAGTGTCAAAAGTTCTACTGAAGTCTATATGTCAAAAGTAATTTTTACATCCAGTTCCTTTGTTACTGCGTCACAGTAGCTAATCACATTATTCAGACAGGATGCCGCCCATTAACAAGCCCTGGTATGATTTCCGTATAATTGCATGCCTGTCAAGATGATCCTGCTGTACCACTTTAACCAGTGACTCCACTATTTTTCCTGGAACAGAAGTTAAGCTTACAGGTCTATAATTGCTCAAGTCACTCACTGATCCCTTCTTTGTAAAGAGGAGAGACATTTGCGCAACGGCAACATAAGAATCTCCCCTGAATCCAAGGATGCTCCCATAATTATGGCCAAGGGTTTGCTTACCTCTTTGCTGTTTCTTTTAATATAACTATTCAGATTCCATCAGCCCCAGGTGCAATATTTACTTTTATTTAGCCAAAAAGTGATAATAGCCCATAAAGGTGCTTCACGCCATCCATGTCTTTCGAACCCGGGATTTCACCACCCAGTGTGGGTCTAAAGCTAGTCGTTACCTTCTCGTTAATATGACAATCTGAAGATTATAATGGAACAGAATGGCAGTAACTTGACGTCCTTGATCGAGGAGAAAACACTGCTTTTGCAATCAAACTAATCATTGGCCAGATATAATCTTTCATCAACCGGAGGATTCCTGAGCCGTGTCTAAGATAAACACTTTCACCAGCGCCCCACCATAACAGACTTACCCTAACTGACGGATTTCTACCAACCCATGCTAGCGTTTCTGAGCGAAGAGAATACTGATCTCCCATCTTTAAAAATATATATATATATATATAGGAACAAATTAATGAACTTAGTGTGCAAGACCTTAGGTATTTAAACTTCTACAACTTCAAAGGGGTTCTTCAAGCTGGTTGTTGTTGGGTTTCAGGAGCATCGGCGACTAAGGCCATATTGATCCGAGTATATTGTCTGTAAATTGCATGTGTTCTGTGGTCAATTTTCTGTTTGCTGGACGAGAAACTGGAATTTCCGTTAACTAACTCAGCCAAGTTGTGAAAGAGGCCCATAAATGTTCCTCCCGTGATCGATGGCAGTCGAACTCGTGTCTTTTCCACCCGGTGGGGGAAGTCATCACGCCAGTTCCCCGTTTTTGGACCCTTTCAAGAAGCTCAATGTCTTTTTTAAAATGAAGTCTCCATACTTGAACGCAGTATTTCAAATGTGGTTTTACAATTGCATTATACAGTGGGATTATGACCTACATATCTCTACAGGATAATGTCGATAAATTATTGATAGGGCACCATGGGCTGTCTGATTACATTGCTCAGAAAACTTCATATCTGCCCGTATTATAAACCCAGAGCCCTTTCTTCCTCTACTGTTTGCAGTTTGCTGCATAAAAACATAGCTGCCACTTTTCTGACCATTCTTTCAGCCTGTTAAAGTCATATTGAAGGAGTTCTGCTTGGTACTGATCATTAACTATTCTACCAATCTTAACGATATGTGCAAATTTTGACATCACGCCTTTTATCCCTTCATCGATGTCGTTTATGAAAACCAGAAACAACAGTGGTCCAAGAACCGATCCTTGGAGGGGACCCCAATTCTGATTTTATACCAATCTGAAGTGAAGAATATCCATTAATCACAATCCTCTGCTCGCAGCCACCCAGTAATCCATCTTAAAATTTTTCCAGTAATCCCAACAAACGCCTTGCTAAAGTCCAAATATATTATGTCTAAATTGTTTCCTACATCCAGCTCATGAGTCACTATGTCAAAATAGCCTATTAAATTAGTTGTTTGCTATTCAAAATGCCACACCTGTCTTAAAGTCCCATGATTGCACTCTTAATCATTGTCTCTAAGAGTTTCCCTACCACTGAAGTCAGACTAACCAGACTGTAGTTATCGGTTTCGCTCTTAGAACCGCCTTTATGTATTGGTGAGAAGTTGTGCTTCTGCAGACTCTCCTGAATCAAAGGAATCTCTCCTGAGTCAAAATATTCCCCCATTATTAATTTCAATGCACTCCCTGGAGGCCTCCCTCAAAGCTACAGGGTATATGCCATCAACGCCAGAAGCCTTACTTGCCTTTATGCTCTAAAGGTTATCTATTAAAAATTAATCTGTAATTTCTAAATCACTAATTTCATATGACTCAACCTCAATCACACAGCCTCTTCTCAGCATGAAAGGCTAAGAGAGGGTAAAGGGGCGATTGTCTAGCACTTTCCCACACCCAGTGCACAAGGGGTCGATCTGGTTCGCTTTTTGTCTTCCTTTGCATTCACTTACATGAAAAATCCCTTGTCTTCATTCTTTGCTCTTTTAGCCACTGCTTTCTGATACTTAGCTTTGGCTTGTCTAACCGTATCTGTGATACTATTACAAATCAACTTGTAGCTGTTGTAGGCACTTTTCATCCCTTTGTAATTCTCCCATGCTATCTTTTTCTGTTCTATTTGACCGGCCAGCTCCTTATTCATCTATTTCGGTATCCTCCTCCTGCAATATTTTCTTAATGGTAGATATGCGTTCATGGCTTTTGTGATTTTTGCTTTCAATTGTATTCGCCCTCACTCTGCAATCTACCCAGTTCACAGATGCCATATAGCGCCTTAAACTGTCAAAGTCCCTTCTGAAATTAAAACCCGTGCCTTTAACTACTCCAATATCTTTCTTCATCTTCCTTCCAACTGTCTAATTCGTGAATAATGATCAGGTCAAGAATATCCTCACTCCTAGTATCATCTCTGATATGCTAGTACAAATAATAATCATCTAGTTTATTAAGAAAAATTTTTCCCCACGTTCAGGTTCCCTCCCACTTATTCCAATCAGTCTGGGGCAGATTAAAGCCACCCACAATAAGACATTCGCGCTTGCTTGCTCATTCCATTTGCATATAAAGACTCTCATCACATTCTTCATCATCTTCTAGTCTGTAGATTACTCCCACTCTCATTATCCCTTTGCTTCCAACTAACTCACACCACGCAGATTCTAAGCTGGCAGACGTAGCTTCAGACTCAGCAAAAGCTCTTTTCGCACCCAGGCTGCTTTTGATAAGAAGCATGACCCTTCCATCTTGCCTAAATACATTATTCATACCGTAGTGGAACTCGTCATCTCCAATTTCCGGGTGGCGCAAAGTTTCTGTTAGCCCTATTATGCCAGCATTAGTTTTCCTAACCACGAGTTCAAATTGAGTCATTTGATTGACAACACTCCTGACATTACTGTACACACAGTCAGGACTAAATATTCTTCTATAGTTTATTAACTTGACACCCTTTGAAGTTATTTAGGCTTTTTTACCCGTCTTTATCATCTCGCTCAAAGCAAGAGTACCACCATTCCCAGTACTGGATTAGAGAATACTTTTTGAGTTATGTCCAACTCATATCAGTGGAGATTCCCTTTCCATTATAGTTTTAATATCTGTCTTTCTGTCCCAGTTTCTACTTAATACACTACAGCTAGCCTAATTGCTAATTTTATCTTCACTGGCGCTTCTTATCACACATCGTTCTCCATTCACTCCAAATCTTGCTTTTATTCACCTTTCTACTGCAAATTTTCCTAAGGTATTAGACTTATCAACAACCTTCATTTCTCTTTTCTTGATATTAATTTTTAAGCCTCGTTCTCACTAGATGCTTTTGTTTTGATGTGCATAACAAAGCTGGATACACATGACACTTTAATTACAGCCAAGCAAAGCGACCATATTTAATTAGCAACTGCTGAGCAAAACCAAATCCATTCCTATTTTTAATTATGCCCTTCGAGGTAACACGAAAGAACCCGCTAAGCATATTTACTGATTACAAAGTAGATGTCATCCTACACTCAATTATGGAAAATGAATTTTCCATAGTATAAAATGATTTGGAAGATTACGAAAAGCAATCTGCTGAGGGAATACGTATTTCTGATATTGTACGTCTCATGAGATCTTATTAATGCAACAGACCAAACATATAAACGCTGTTTTGCTGAAAGAAGGTCAGTTCCAGTATACCACACATATAGCAGGACGGAGGAAACCCCGTACTTTTGCCTGAGACCGGCACTTGGTGTCCTTGCGGGGATCCTTACATAAAGAAACCAGCAGATAGTAGACTATATTAAGTAGAAATACCTTCAGCAGAAGGATATTCTTCTTCTACTCCATAATGAGGTACCAAAGAGCTCTGAAAAGTCGGATTAAAGATAGGAAGTGGAGGAGACCATTAAGAAAATAAAAATGGAAAAGTTTGGATCAATTCCAAGGATGGAAAGCACATGCGTAAGTAATAGGAGGAGACAAAAATGAAACCAATTCAAACTGGAGAGCTTTGTTCTTAGCGATCGGGTGAAAAGGGGTCATCACAAGTTCAGCAATGTCTAGCTCTCGCTATCTTTAATTTTGAATCTCTGGTCAATGCTCTCTCTTCTTACAAAACAACGAACTGTACTGGAATTAGGACGTTGACCAGACGCTGACTCCATGATCACTAGACTACAAAATGCCTTAATGATTGGGCAATGCAGCTTAAAACTAATAAAGTATCTCTGGATAGGGCTGATAATGGTGATGTCAGAGGCGCGATCAGAAATATCGAGAAAGATGAGCGATAAAGAAAATGGCAATGACAATGAGAATGTAGGACACATTAATTAGACTTGTAACGATGTATAAATCGGATTAAATGGATTAATGAGATCTGTCAAGATGTTCCAATTGAAATACATTCAGAATAATACACCAAAGGTGTTTCATCCCGAAAAGCTACGAACCCATCTGTAAATACTTTTGCAGCACAATAAGCAGAGATCCGCCTATTTTTAATGGTTCATTGGAGCTTGTGATGGCCTGGATTCGCGTCCATCCTTTAGGGGTGGCATTTTTATGGGAATTTTTTCACATTATTTTTTTTTTAGTTATTTTTACCGTCGAGAAGCTCAGGTGGTGTTTTTATCTGGAAAAATAAAGATTATTATTATCCTATAATAATATTAAAATACAATGCTAAAATATTTGCATTAATTTGATTAATACAAAAGTGGAAAGAAAACAGTTAACTGCTTCGGATAACAGCCTTAATGGAAATATCCAACATTTTCCAGATGAACATTCATCGCAAGAAATACGGATCAAAATTAATGGATTTCTCCATTACTTTACACAGAGCGGTATTAAGAAATGAAACGATAATTAGATGGGAAGGATTTTTGATCAGGCTAGATATGAACAAATTTCCAAGCAGAAAAAGCACTATTGGTAAAAAGGCGACGCTGAACAGGTGTAAGCTCAGAATCGCAGGTTTTGAGAACAAGCGGAGAAACATCATTGGGACCTTTCTTGGCATCAAGATTGTTCAAAATTCTTCGGACATCGTTTTGGAGGCAGACCACAGGAGGCATTGAGTAGAGTGTATTGGGATTGGTAGGTGGTTTACAAAGATCCTCATTACCAGAGTTAGGAGAAAAGTAGGATGGAAGCAGCTTCATCTTTAGCTGAGGTGGTAATAGAACCATCATGTTTTAACAGAGGGAGAGTACCGATGAGAAAATGTTTCATTCAATTGCTTTGGCAAGAGACCAAAATGCTCGAATACCGTTTTTGGACAAGAAGCAAGTTTGTTTTTTTCCTCTTAGCCTGTTCAAAATCTATGGACTGATTAATAACTGTTTTCCAATCATTGCGAGCTTTAATGTAAGCCTAAAATGAACCTGGAGATTTGGATGCACGCCAATTGCGTTATGCAACTTTCTTATCTTGAAAAGCCTTAGTATATTTATTGGAAAACCAAGGTTTAAATAAAGGTGGAGATCTTAAGGCGGAATAAAGAATTTGATCCCTACAAAAATAATTACGTTGACACGATATGATCAAATATTGCTATCAGAAGATTTAAAACAGTAATCCAACCAAGGAAAAGAGAAGAGGCTGAGAATGGCCATGAGAGAAAGGCTCCATTCGAGATATGTGATGCCCAGAGTACCCGCTTACTTCGAAAGTGTACTTGAAAGGGTTTTTCGTGAGATAAAGATGAGGAGTGTTGGCTGTGTGGTCAGGCTTGTCGGGTATTTAAATGAATAATCTGTGAAATGTCGTCAGTAATTGTAAAAGTCTCAGCAACTCGAACAGCTGGATACCTGTGACTAGAAAACTATGCCAATTGGGCAATTGAACATTAATATCGTCAAGAAAAATTTCCTCATTCTTGGGAAAGTTGAACTGGACAAAGTCAAAGGGTTCCAAGTGATTAGCGGAGTTGGGAGAACAAAAGAGGCAACAGATGAATTTCACAGAAAGGGGCAGAGAGATTTTAAATTAGAGAAGATCGAAAAGAGGAGATTCCAAATTACGAAGTCTGTAAGAGGGAATATCAGAGCGAACATATGCACAAGTACCATCTTTGGAGCGAAAGGAATCGTAAAGCGAATAATTTGGACAACTGAGCTAGTATATAATTCACTCTGGCAGGTCCTACCACCTAATTCCCTGAGATTTCAGTGGCTAGGACCTAAAAGAAAATTGCGTACGCGTCGCGGGAAGCGCTGGGAGAAGTCCAAAATGTTCGGCGAAATTAATTTCGATTGGGGACTTTAGATTGTGTGGGGCGTGTTCACGTTGCTGTCAGATAGAGTGGGGAGAAGGCTGAAGACTGGAAGGGGGAGATAGATAGAAATATGAAGCCGATATGGAAGGCAGCTCCAATTTACAGTGGGGCAGGCCTATGCCACACCAGAGGGGGAAGAAATGGGGTGGTAGAGAGGGACAGAAAACTGTCTCCTCCCCGCCAGGAAGAGGCTGTAAGTTGGAATGAACATCATTAAGATTAGAACTGAAACCAAGTATATTTCTGAACTGGACGAAGAAGTGTAAGGATAACTAGATCTCGCCATGATGCCCACCATAACCTCAAAAAGATTAACCATACTGCATGATGGAAGAAATGGGTTTACCGGAACTTTGCTCTGGAGGCTAAATATGGGCTTCACCACTTCAAGCTTGCGTAAGAAAAGTATTGCATCATTTGATGACATTGAACTACCACCTTGATATACATATACAATTGCCATCGAATGTTTCATCTTATTCTTTCTTCGTTATCATAAAAATGACGAGTAAACTCTAGATTCCATTCTACAGATTACAGAATCTGTCACTAGTGAGACATAAAGAGCTTGTTTTATTCAGACTTTTGGGATCATTAATGTTTGCGGCTCCGGAGTCGATATACAGAACAGATAGCATTGATTCGTGCTTATTTTGAACATTACGTTTGGCACACTTTTTGTTTTAAGGCCATGAAGCATCATTATTTTGTCTTTAAACTGCATGTGTCCTATGGCCTGTTTTGCAGGCTGGAAAAAACAAAACCCAGCCATCTTCCTAGATTGAATAACATGACCACGGTGTGAATATACAGTGCAATCTGTAAAATTTCCATTCCTAACGGGAAGTGTTTCTCAGATTCGTAGCAAAGGTATCTACTACTTAAGGGCTAGATGCTGTCAAAGTTACTAACCATCGTGAAGCCGGACGCCTATTGTCTAAGAAGATCTAAGATATTCTTAGAATTTATTTGGATAGTTTTATATTAACGCAAATACGAGTTTGTGTATTCAGCTTATCTCTAATCGCATTAATTAATTTAAATTACGAAGTATGATCAAAAAGTCCTGGAACTGAACTAATATTTCACAAATGATGAAGTTACCGGCAGTTTGGAAACGATTCCAACCCTCTTTCTACTTCTGGAACCACTCTTTATAGGTTTCTTTCCGACTTATTAATAGCGACTGTGTCACGTCCTGAATGATTTCCTCAGTCAATGTAAATCTATAACCCTTCAAGAGAGATCTGATAGCTCTTGGAAGATAAAATAAAAAATCACAGGGAATTAAATCCGATTAATATGACGAATGGTGGACCACAGTGATGGAGTATTTTGCAAGATTTTTAAATGGACAAACGCCGGGTGTGCATGTGCGTTGTCACAATGCAAGCCAATTCCAGGAAACCTGCTTTTTCGCTCGTTTTCTCCAAAGACCATCGTGCAATCGCCGCAGAATTATTTTGTATTCGTGGTTAACTGTTTGATGACCAGGAATATAAAATTACATTTCACTGCTTGAGCGTGCGAGACAAATTATAATGAACCACAATCAATAAGCATGATCTTGATTGAGATCGAGGTTCTCTTGCTTTTTTTTGGACCACCTTGGAGAAGAGAGATTCTGTGGGACTCGTCACCAGTAATGACGGAAGAAACAAAGTGTGAGACAGCAGGAACACATTGACAACGATCGTGATATGCCAGAACTTGCGGCTCTTTGTGATCGTCGGTAATGGTGTAACACAGACTTGGCTGAAAGAGTCGCATTCCGAAATCTTGCGTTAAAATTGATTGACATTTCCCATAAGAAATTACCCATGACATTTCCCACAAAGTAACTTTGTGGATCGTTAAATATCGGTCGTTTCTAACCAGGTCACGAACACAAGTGATTGAATTATTGGACAAATTCTGTTCCAAAACTTAATTATCACACCTCTTAGATGAACAAAACAACAGAGTGGTTTGAAAATCGCGACCAACCCTTTCGCAGAATAAAAAATTCCAGTACTTTACGAAGATGGCGATATCTTGCTGGAAGATATTAAGTATTCGAATTACATTTTGTAACTTTGCGATTCAGGGCGGAAACTCTCACATGCAAGTAGTAACCGTCCAATCATTGGTCGCCTTATATTCCTTGGGTCGTCAACCTTTATCGCGAATGGAACTGCCTGTTTGAAATTGCACTGTAAACTAGATTGTACAAAATGTAGTGGATCTGGAATAACCAATGCCTTATGGTTTGCAGCAAACTCTGTACTGTATAAGAGACCCAGTCCAACCGCAATCTCAAGAGCAATCCACTGGTTCTCCTCTTGACTTCCAAGATTGGTTATTTCTGTTCGACTCTGACTCTATTTGGCTCCACGTGAAAACTTCCACAAACTATAACGGCATTGTTTGGTGGAGAAAATTTGCAATCAAGACATGGTCTCTAACCAAGTGTCAGAAATATTGTATTGTCCTTATAAAACCTCTTTCATCGAACAACGTCATGAAAGTTTCAATAACTACCATTCTCAAACTGTACTAATCATCAAACTCCACTCCTGCGGTTCACAATCAGTTGGCTTGGCTTTATTTCGGAATACTATGGGTAGGTTTGGTTCCTTGATATAAATTTCCTCATAAAACAACAATTACGGTAAGATGTGCAATTTATAAGTATCATTTTATTAAAAGAATTTTTAAAGAAAAATAATATTCTCTCTCAGTAAATAAATATAAAATTACTAATGCAATAAGATTTTAGAAGCGTTATCTTACAATAAACCTTTTTTTAACTGCAGTCAACAATCATGGCAACTCGACAGATGCACGTGATATTTATTTACATTTTAAGTTAATCAATCAGTATTTAATAGCGCCCCCTACAATTTTAATGAATCTAGAAACAGAGTTTATTTAGTGAATAATATATTAAATTAATATCATTGATAGAAAAATGCATTAGGCTAGCAAACTTTCTTGTACTTTTGTCTACTTATTGAGATATGATTAGGCAGTAATTAGAGAAAAAAATTTCCCGGTACAATCGTTAAAGAAAGAATTTATTTATTTTTTTATATATTTGAATTTAAATCGCCTTCAGTTGAGAGAAATTCCAAACTTTACTAATATAATAATACAATTTCTATTTTTTTTTTAATATTAACGTAAAGCATAAACAATTGTTTTTAATTTTTTGACTAAACTGAAACAATGTGGTGATTAATATACCGGGGTTGAAAGCTATAATTGTAATCAGTTTGAATTTTAAAAATAGATTTTGAAGAGCGCTATAAATTATAAACGAAGGTGGTATTGGACAGAGATAGCTATATCAGTTTTAAACTGTTGCCCTTACCTGGTTAACAACGGAATATATGAATCTATTTGAATATCAATCAATCACTGAATGAAACAGAACTGCATTTGTCAATAATGGTTCTAACTACCAGTTTTTGTCAATTATGAATTTATAAACACCGCAGGAATTTATTAATCGCCTATTTGATTAACTCAGCATGCAACTGAAATGGAAGCAAATTGATCTCGTTTCAGAGGAATTCCTCTGCCTGAGGAAACGAGATAAAGGAAATTTTATTAAGCGTGGTTGATTGTACCAAAGATATAACCAGAAACTTTATTCTCTCAAACGTAATAAAATCAAAAGAAGATGAAGAGGTAAAGGTGGTTAATATTTTCCCATTTTCTTAAGTTAATGGTTATTGAAAACTGTCTGCTTGGTTTAGTATTGATACTGATATTTTAAGATTTTTCAAGGCAAAGAATGCAACACTAAACTCAAGAACAGAGGATAGGATCAGTGCTGCAAAGAATAAATGGTCACCAAAGGTTAATTGATAAACTTGACGATAAAATTACACCTAAACCTACTTTTCTTTTAAAACATGGCCGATTTTCAATAGATGTAAACAACAAAATATCTGGACCAGATGTGACGTTTTTTGTCAGATATTTTCTCAAATACACAACCACTCCAGGATTTTAATTATCCTGGAGTGGTTGTGTATTTGAGGTCATACTATGCCAGTGTATTAAGTCTGTACAAATGTGATGTCTGTTCACGAGCCCATATTCATGTTGTGCGGGCTGAAAAACCCGAAATAACTGATGGGTAGAAACCATACTCGTCCGCCTTAGACCAGCTAACTATAAACCTGACTGGTGAAGCCAATCGGGGCTGAGTTAACCTCAGCAGGAGGGTTTTTTTTTTAAATGTTTGGAATTTCTCTCAGATGTGGCTTCATATATTTATTTTTAATAATACTATTCAGTTTAGTTAGTTTAGGAAAAGATTTAGTCCAACTGAATGGTATACTGTTATTCATTCAATCATTCTAAATTCATACCTGTGTTTTCTTATTACCAAAAACAGTTACCTTCATATATTTGGATGTTCTTAATCTGTGAAAACATATTTAATTTAAAAAAAAATTTAGTGCAGTTTAATAAAATAAGTTTATAAAGAGAGAGGAAGCCCCAGCTAAAAACTGGTAACACGATAGCGTGGCAAAGAAATATGGCAGTGAAGCAATTTGGTACGAACATAATAGACAAGTGTTCATGACCATATATGGGAGTGCTGGGAAAAGCGACAATTAAGGGGGGAAAGTGGATGAAAAGCAGTATGCTGCGGGGTAAATTGCTCTGTTTTTTCTCCCAAATTTAAAAGAAAAAACACAACTCCTTTCACAGTAGGTTAAACAAGCAAAAAAGATAATAATAAAATAAATACGAAGCGGCGGTTAGTAACTCCTTTCGTTGTTATAGCAACCTCTTAAATTATTTATCAACAGGTAGCCATAGCAACCAGCGTCTCTGTACATGCCATCGGCGTATATCCTTCGTATATCCTACTAAAACGATGCAACAACATATTTAAATGATAATTCGCTATCGTACTGAAAATCAAAATGTTTAGTTATATTTTAAGGATTAAAAATCATTGGCATCTTAACAAAAGTAGGGCATTGTTGCCTGGTTCAAAATGTACCTGGAACACCGTGACAATGGCCCATAGTAAAGAGTCAAAATTCTTCCTGTCGCAGAGTGTCTCAGAGTCTTCCTTTATGCAGAACTTACAGCCAAAAAGGTTCATGCCCAGTATGCTAGAAGTGAGGTAATGGGAAACCTGACATTAAATATTCTGTTTGTGATATTTGCTCTTAGGTTACATACACAGGACATCACAAAAATTGTAAAAAAAAACTTCTTTCTGATGTAATTCACATAGTTGCTTCGAGATTTCACTTTTGAACCGTGCATATTAATAAAAAAAAAATGAAAAATTTGCGGAAAATAGGTGAATGTTTTAAGTTAATTGTGCAGTTCCATAAATGAAAATCTACTTAAACAAACCTGTTCTAATTGAAACTTTACAAGTGCCAAACATACTATGCGACATGCAGCTTTCATTATTGGATTATCCGCGATGCAATTAAAGTTTGAACTCTTTTACTTACTCTATATTCATATCAAATGATATGATCGTGGTTTAAGGACTGATATTTCTGCTGCTGCAGCTATAATTATTTTTCAGGAATTTGAATTAATCAAAAAATCAAATTTTCTCTGTAAGCTTTAAGTAACGATACTTGAATCTTGAATTTCATTAAAATATTTTTAGTTGTAAGAGTCGTTTTAATATTCTCCAAGTTCACTTCTTCAGTATAAAACGAATCTGGATATTTGAGTTTTACTTAATTTCAGAAATGGAACAATGATGTTATCATTAGCCATTTAAATGAATTATGAATTTGTGATCTCGCGCAACATGCGCACGATCACATCTTTATATGTTCTCGCGCAACATTGTACATTAAAAATATATATAAACAGCTAACTGGAATCGGGGTGACAGAAATATGATAATTTATGGGTAGAGGTGACATTTTTATTACTTTTAAATGCCCAAATGAATCGACTTTGGCTTTTCATCCCTACTCCAAGTTATCAAGTACTCCTTTTCGCCCCAACTTTTTGAAAACTGTCTCATTCAAGCTCTAAAAGGGGGTTACTCAGTGGATTTCATGAAATAAGGGTGGGAAAGAATAGTTAGCTAGCCGTCAGTTATATAGAACAATGATCTAATGTCACCAGTAGCGCCCTTATCAAATATTCATCCCGTATTGCTATTCATTACAATTCTTCTCCTTCTATTAAAATAACTTAACGATTTATATTAAAGGATATATTAAATTTTATGTCATGGTGGCTATCCTTTTAGTGATTACTAAAGACAACAGTAATTTTCTAAGTAAGTAAAGGAGTTCTTTCAACTATCTACTGACGTAATTTCGATTAAAACAAGTTCATTTTTACAAATTTAATTTATGTACATATATACTCGTATTTTGACTGCAGTATTTTTCAAAAAAAGAAGCAAAATGCTACCAATAAACAGAGATGCTTGGCTAGTTCTTTTGCATGACATATTTTAAAATTTTTATGAAATAAAGAGCAGCATCTGCCCACTTTGGATATTTTTGATTTTATAAGAACGTAGCTAGTATTTCCAACATAAAAACTAAATCAGAATCTGAAATTTCCGTATTTTAAGATTCAAATACAAGAACTAAACACTGTAATGATCATGTAGGATCTACGTGAAAAGCAACAACATGCAGCTGTAATTTTTAAATGTCAGCAGAAATATTTGGCTAGAAGAAGGGCACGGTTGCTGAGTAGATTAATCTGTGGCAGTGATAATTTAGCTTTTAAATTTTAACATATCCAGAGCTCAGATCGTAGCATTACTGCAACATGCTGTTAAATAAACAACTGATTTTAAGTGCGAAATAGTGAATAAAAACAAAACACCATAAATCCAGCTGTTGTACAAACTCTCATGCAAGAATAAATGAACAGGAGGTTAGCATCTTTGCTTCTTAATTTGAAAGCATTTTTGCTGCTAATTTTACAACTGGAAGAAACCCCAATTTCCCCCCAGTAATGTTATCAAAGGATAGGGAAGCAGAGGTGTGACAGGATTTGAATTAAGCATACGTGTGGCATGCGACAGAAGCACATTGATTGGGAATATGAAGTGGCAGGCAAGGAAGAAATTATGACAAGATGGAGGTGACCAGGGTAAGAAGCAGCTATGTGACACATAACATTGAGCTTCCTCTTCTCTATATTTTACTGTGTGATGATCACATTCGTTAATGAATACATATTCTACTAAATTATCATAAAATACATATTTCCTAATAACAGCTCGTTTTAAATATTACCACTCTATCCGCGAACTGAGATTATAATCCATAAATCATTTAGGGAAAGAGAAACTGGTTATAAATTAACGTTTTTCTATTTTAATTGAGATTTAAGTTATTCCCAGTGTGCAGAAAATCGATAACGGATAGAGTGGTACGATTTAAATCGTGAATATTTATTTTCCAAATACTAAGAGATATAATAAAGAAAAACAATCGGTAAATGATCAAAGAAAAGCAATTTTCAATACAATAGAATACACAAAGAGCTTTATGGTTTTTGATGAACTTTTAAAATTATTACCAAGCATTATATTTTAATAAAATATTGACAATTTCATAAACAGAAGTCACATTAATGTCAATGAATACTTACGTTAAAAAAGGGGATCCTTTCACTTCTCTTCCAGTAAAGATTATGCACTAAGAGCGCAGTGATCCTTTATAATTCAGATGGTAGATTGAGAAGAACAGTTGATTACCGATTAATCGCCTTTGAGCGATTGTAATGCCACGAGCTTGGGTTGGCTGTTTTTCTTGATCCTTACATAAATACTAATTAGAAAAGCTTCCCATATTTTACATTGACAACGCTGTTAATCACAATGAGGCGAATAACACTATCCTTCAAGGATACCTTATTGTTAGTTCTCGACAGCTGGGATGCCATGGAAAATCAAGCCGTTTAAAACCTTATTATACGAGGAAAAGTCGCTCCATTCATAATCTACTCATATCTGCAAATTACAAACAAGGTTCCAGTAATCCTATAATCATTGGACTGGAAACAGAAGATCAGAAATGTCGGATCACGTGATCATATCAATCCAAGTTTATACTCGATACAGCTTTGACATTTTTCTTCTATCTACCACAGAGCCAACAGCAGTTGAAAATATTTGAACTTCGCAACGAAGGCGCACCCATTCTCTGTTATTAGTACGATTATCTTACGACTACTCTGATCCTCTATTATCGGCAAGATCATCCTGGAACTCTTTTAGAGATAATTGCCTGAATATACTAGAAATACCTGGACAGGAAATTAAATTTCCTATCGATTCATTGGCCACTGATTATTAATGACTAGGCCACTTTCACTCTCGCTGTGCCTCTCTTTGATCTTCCCAGAGGACCACCCTCCTATTACGATTGAAGTATGGATATCTTCCAATAACATCATCTCGCATAACGTTTAGCGTGCTGGCACAAGTAATCTTTTTGTTTCGGTTATCATTCAGAATAAACCTTAGATCTTATGTAATGTGAGAGAACAAAGTCCTTAGACGACTACGTATGTCCGATCCACTGCTTAATTGTGATGTTCCACATATTAATCACATGCTCTAGAGCGATTTTTTTAAAAATTACAACAACGGAAGCAACTTTGAAGGGAAGTCACGACTCTGGTAATCATTTTCAATAATCCACTGTATTAATCATTTTACCAAACCAATTTTTACAGCTGTAAAGATAAGCAATGTAATGCAAAATACATGGATTTGATATTTCAGTAAACCCATGCGCTTATAAAGAACATTCAAATATAGAAAAGTGCGAAATCATAAATTTCTCCAGCAGAAAAATCCAGATGAATTGGAACTTCTGATGGTTAAGAGAAAGATACAGATTTTTGTCCATTGTCTGGTTGAGAAGTCACTATGGCATCTAAATCTTACTGACCTTATCAAAGAGAAGCAGAAGTATAGAAATTGAAACTTTAGTAGATCACTTGTTGAAACCAAATAAAATAACACATCACGAGATGAAGCTTAGGCTTAGCACTCAGACTTAACAACACGTGCAATTTTTATGGTATGCAAAATTTACGTCTCACAATGGTGTTCATAAAATTTAAATAATAAGTATTTATATGATTACAAGGTGTATTTTTTTCCACTAATATTTCAAAAATAAAATAAATTGAACCCTAATTTTAATTAAGAATCTATTTCTCATATTTAAATTCATGTTTAATTTCTAAAGAAACAAATTTCATTAAATACCAATTTCTTTGTAAATATTTTCTCATTACAATTTTCTCTTCTCAAATGCGAGCACTTAACAACACTTTCTGATAATCTGTGCCATAATATTAACATTATTTATAATAGAAAAAAGAAATTAAGGTGATAAGTTAGCATAACTTGAAAAACATTTAAATAGAACATCATCTTGCAGTCCAAATGATTTATAATATAAGAGTAATTTCTACAGTGTAGGTCTGCATTATACATATCTTTTAGGCTTACATAAATAGTTTATTAATATAATTATGTGCCATCTGGCGATAATTTTGAGAAACTAAGCCATTAAGTTAGCGGATTTCTGCAGGACGTAATTATTCAGCTCTTTGTAAGCTTAAATTCTAAAACCTAGAATTCACCTAGAATTCACAGACGCACAGACTCTTAAAATTAAGACTCACCTGAAAATAAAAATAAAAAGAATGAGCAATGCAAAAAACACTGCTACGTTGTCCACTGTGCGCAACATAATGATCAACTGTCTTCTGAGAGCTGGCAAGAATCGAACAAGCTTGAGTATCCTCAATAGGCGGAAGGTCCTCAGCACCGACAGACCACTCCCACTGCTCTGCAGAAGTTCGATTACGCTGAAACGATAAGTGAACTCAATTTAATCTTAAAATATATTAACGCCATAACTAGTTTGAATCTCAGGATTCAGAACTAGTTGAAATATCAAATGGTCAGGACCCTTGACCACTAACTAAAACCAACATGCATAATTTAAACCACGATTTAATAACTTATCTTGACTAATACATTGCTCGCAATAAAGGTCGAAATACTTGAGAGCTTCTACACTTGACGATTTCATATCAAAGTTACGGATTTTCATTTTTTAAAGAAACTTTCTGTCATTCATGGAAATAGTTTTATGCACTTCATTGCTTTTAATCGCCTCTCGACATATGCAGGAAAGACTTATTCTTATTTGGAAAGTAGTCGACCCAATGATCATTGTCATGGTTACTCCTAAAAAGGAACCAACTCCAAGGAACTCCTGAAAAGGGACCAACTCCTATACTTTTGGCTTGTTATCGTTTTTGCTAAACAGTTTCCAATAGCGCTCTCCAAGTTGTTGCTGGAATGCTCCCTTTAGACCTTAATATTGCACATAAAGAGTCACACACAACATGAAAAGAGGTAGAACTAACAATCCAATTATAAATTACAAACAAGAAAGTAAGAACATTTGGGAGAAATTTCTTTTTCTGTGGCAGACGAGATGGCAAGCAAGCCAAACAGGATCTTCTATTCGCATATTTTTAAAAGATATCACTTTTGCTACCAACGCAATTAAGACATGGTTTTATCATAATAACCACTTCCTACTTTATTTTTAGACATGGTTCTCTTAATTCCAAATTATTTCAGTAGTATACTGTCTTTGCGAGGAACGAGAAGGCTGGTCCCATGTACTTTTTAGTTGTACTCTCTATCAAGAACTTGGACAAAATCTCTATGACTAAAACCAAACTTATCTCTTGAAAATATCGAAGATGCCAAACAGTTGAACGTCCTTCAAACCTTCTCTGCCGAAGTCTTCCAAAAAAGGAAACATTTAATGCCTATTGGACAACCTTGAACGCATTGTCCTTATTTGGATAGTGTGATCCGGCCTGTTTACGAAACAACAAAATGAAGCTCTAATAAGTCATTGTGATTAACAGTTAGATCTATGCAAATGTCATAATTGTTTAAATCTGTACATATGTTATAATGTATTTATTTCTTTGTACAAATGTGAATATAATTTAACCACTACTGTTTTTTCACCCACTTGTGTTGCACTTTCTCCTGTGGGTGTTTTTGATGTGAAAACATCTTTGGCCGCACTTACAAGTTGAAGCAATGAAGAAATGAAGCAAAACTAATTTATCACGAAAACGCGACGCGGAAATGACACAAATTACGTCACTTCCTAAACTACGCTAACTCAGTCACTAACGTTGATTCGGTAAAGCAAGTAGCGGGCATGGTTTATAACTTCAGTCCGGTTTTAAAACAGTTCTGATTTTCGTCAAAGATGCTTTCATAAAAAACATCTTTCGCGCGCACAGGGTACACACGCGCTTTTTATCCCCCTAGTTTTTTCAATGATTTAATTTGATTTAAATTTTGTCATTCTTCATCTAAAGTCCAATTACCACCAGAAATTTAATTTTCCACAAAGTTTCTATATTTAATAAGCTGTTGGCACATCTAAAAGAGTTTCAATTTTTGGTCATTTCAAAACAGCATTTCTAATTTGTTTATTAGAAGATGGTTGTTTTAAAACTCATATATCCTCATTATATTCAACAAGTTGTTTCAGATCCTTCCTGCAACGATCGTCAATAACGTTCCTCACGTTTTTGATACGATCCCTTCCTTCGTGGGTAGCAGAGTTGGTACAATCATCGCAATCCCCACATCGGATGGAAAAGACCAGAGTTCGAATCCTGTCAATGGCGCGAGGAATATATATGGGTCTTTTTCACAACATCGCTGAATTAGTCGGTCTGAAGAGAGGATTTCCCACCGGAATCTCGAATTTTTCATCCAGAAAACCGATCACAGGACACATGCAATTTACAGACAACACATGTACAGTGCAATATGGCCTAAGTTGTTGATGAACCTAGAAACTCTTCATCAACCAACCAAAGCTCTCTTTCTATATATTTGTGTTTATTTTCCTGCTCAAATATTGCTTAATTAATAGTTTTATGACTTGCACAAAATGCTTTTACCATTATTACACATAACTGTCATTTCTTTGCCCGATATTTTAACCTCAGACTATCTTGCTCTTTTCGATATTAAAGAAATCTTCTATTTCATATTTCTTTTTAGCATTCATTGGGTCATATACACAAACAAACGTGAAGATTCGTTTAAAAATCAATGAAACAGATATTTGAAAAACAATACTTCTGTTAAAGGAATAAACAGTTCTTACCTGAGAATAACGATCACTCCATCAAATACATTGTAGCCATTGCTGATGTATCCATAGGTGCCTTCGCCCATCATCTTTAAGGTCATTTCGAATGCGAAAATCCCGGTGAAAACAACGTTACTGGTTTCAACCATCAGTGTGAGCTCCTCGGGCTAAACATATTAAGAAAATGTAATCAATAAAATTGAGAAAAGTATGTCGTATAAATATTTATTAAACTGACAAAATAATGAAATATCTGATGTCAATAAAGCTTTATTTCGCTGAAGCTTTTAGAGTCACCATTAACTGTGTGGATTGATCTGTTTGAAGCAATGTTTAAAGAAGTGTACGATGGATAATTACAATCATCAACCTCCTTACATTCCAATGACCACATCACAGAATAACCTTGTTTCTAAAGGTCATGTTTATGTTCCCTACAAACGAATGCAGTCTTTTAACCTTCGTTGAAATGTTCTAAGGCTAAAATTCGTAATATCTTTGTCCAGGATTATTTCCAATTCTTTGGATGCAGGAGCTATTTCATCAACTATAAAAACTGCATATTTCCAATGGCTGGAAGAATTTACTGAAAAGTCCAGCCACTGTACACCTAAGAAACCGTTGGTCTGTTATGAGGTCAAGCTGATTTTTCAGTAGACGCCATTTCACTTTTATTCTCGGACAGTGCCAATAAAAACTCAATTTAATTTTCGTACAGCGTGCAACTGTAGGTTATACCATCTTGTTTTGTTTGAAGGGAGAAGTGACCTTTATTGAAGGCGCCGGTACTCGCTCATGGCAGCCAGAAGTTCATTACTCATCCAATATATCTTGTACATATTGCTGATAGTAGAGTCCTTCCGGTGGTAATATTCTCTGTAAACGAATCGGGCGTCATTCTAACTTCGTTGAAATGTTTTATAGCTAAAATATCTTGGTCCTGGATTATTTCCAGTTCTTTGGAACCAAGAAGTATTTCATGCACTCTAAAACTGCATATTTCTGAACGAATGGCTGAAAACGTCAAGCCACTGAACACTCTACACCAAGGTTGTTTGCTTACGACCTTGTAAACCCTGCGTTTAATAAACAATTTTCAATGTAGAACGTTGTAAACAGAGTCCCTACTTAAAAGGAATATTTTGGTGTCTGCGATTCTACAAGTGGAATGATGGATTCGGGTGGTAGAAGACATGAACGAAAAGAAATCCAGGTTGTGATGACTACCTTGATGACTGGATTCTTTGGTGCTATGAAATCTGGGGCGTAAGCTGCATCTGCAAAATTCTTGAAACGGATATATACATTCCCTCAAGATACCATTATAAGAGCACAAAACCAGCATCGCAGATGGTGGTCACTTTGGATTTGTATAATCCTAGTAGTTCAAATGTATCATTGTTGTCTTACCGCATCCCAGTATTTGGGCTCTGGTGTTGCCCCGATTTCGATCTTTCTGCACCTGTGAGTGGTCCTATGGAGAGTTTAAAATTTTCAAGGAGGCAAATAAGACAATAAGGTCACAAGAGGCCAAAAAGATTAATCATTCCATATCCGAGAGTTTAGTTTGCAATTGCGATATTTAACAGTTGGGTGTTGACTAATTAAAAGTGCATTATAATATTCAAGTACCTGATTGTGATATTCTATCCCCATACTGAGCGTGTTGACTAGAATCGCTGCTAGGATTCCCCTCTGGAAATACCGATGGTCAACAAGGTGTTTGATATTAGCCTGTCGTAGCTTCCACCACTTGTAGCACCTTCCATGTGGACGTTCGCATTCATCGTCTATTGTGTCGGATTCGAAGTCAGAATCGCTCCACGTCTCTTCAGATGGAGTCAAAGAGAAATCCTTATCACTCTCAGGATAGTAGAACAACAACTGGGGCGCTGAGTAATGCTTTTCCCCTGAAGAACACACAATAAAAGAACGGTTACGTTAGTCTACTTAGTCAGGGGGGTTATAAAGCTACAGTACTTCATAAATGTGAGATTTATAGTTTATGAAAGATGGACCTACCTCTTCGAAAATTGGAATAAAATCGCTGTATGGTAAAATTGCTCGCAAAACTTGCCGCTAAAGCCGCACTTTGAGCACCACTGAGAGCGAGAAGTTGGGCACACGTTAGTTGAGATGTCCTTCGACTGCTGCTGCTGGTTCCTGATGGTACACGGTTTCTAGGTCGGACAGTCACAATGCGAGGCGATGGATTGACAATTGGTTGCTGATGAGGATGCTGATGGACTGGAGATGACGTCTGCTGATGATTTTTAGTTTGTACGGATGATGTGTCTTTCGCTGCTGAACTCTCAGCTTCCTTTGGTGCTAAACAGGAAAAGATGGAGAGAATATAAAGAATTATAGTTGGAGATCCAATATACAGTAGAACCCGGATAAGAAATTCCAGCATAAGAAGTTTCCCCCTCTACTAAGCTTGGTTTCTTAATTCCCAATTTCAACTCTATATATTGTAATGTATTAGGGCATTCTGCCCTAAAATATTATGTCTCAGAAGTACACCTTTTAGCGTCTCATATATTGACTAAATGTTAAAACTGAGTGATCGACTTGTACTTTTGGATACCGCCTCAACGATGAGAGGTCGGTAGCCTCGAAACGGGCTAAAGTGCCATCTAGTGGTGGTAATTGATTGACGGCTTTCTCTAGTGGAGAAGTGTTATTCATTCGAAATGTAAGAGGAAGGCAACTCGTTGTGAAGGATGAGATGTTATAATGATGCCCAACGTGCAAACTTTGGTTTGTCTTAAAATTCGACTATGTACTAACAATGCCATGAACTGTTTTATAGATGAATTGGAATGGAAACATACAGCTTTATCTCTAAGTATTCCACTTTTCTTGAATATCAAAATAATAATAAAAAAACTAAGAATTCATTAATGTAGGACTTGAAGATTTTCTCGTACGAAAATTACTCAAATAACAAAAGTTTTTCGCAAATGCCACAGGTCGGTATTCAATGAACGATTTGAGGGACGTTACTGATACACAGATTCTCTTAAGCAATTCTTTCAGAAGAGGGAAGGTAAAGCCAGACTAAGCAGCGTTCGTCTGCTTAGCCCATCTGTGTCGTGGCAGCAGATACGAAGGGGAAAAAACGTAAATCGATTACAGGAGTTTTTCCTCCTGGAACAACCTCAGAGGAATGCAAGATGGCATGCGTTTTCCACAAATCAAACAACAGCTTTGGGATAGGAATTTTTCATGAATATCCAATCTAATTTTCGAAGATTTCAAGGAAGCCATAACTAGAGCCAAGATGAAAACCTCGGCGAATAGCTGGAGTCGAGGAAATTGAGAACTCTCTTTTTATCGTTTAGTTTGGCGAGATCTGAATTTAATGTCGAAGAAAGCGAAGAATTAAGTTATTGATACGATCCAATGAGGGCGTTTGTGTCACGTGGTTCTTGTGAGGCAGAGGCAAATCTTAGCAGTTAAAAAGAGTTTTGATATTAGTATGGAGCCTCGGATGCACGGGAGCGGATAGCTTGTGAAGGAAGAAGAATACATGGGGAGGTTTAGACGTACATGCGTCAATTTTAAATTATAAGAATGCATCCATCCGTTTACTCTGAAAAGCAATAATGAAATTCATTTGCATTCCAAATGTGCTGCCTTGAATTTGTCTAAACTAACTGACGCAAAACTTGGTATATTTGTTTGTTGTTTGATCTCTAATGGAAGACGAAGTAGGCGTTGTGTACAAGAGATTTGGACCTTGAAATTTCGACGATCTTGTCTTAAAGAGAGAAAAGGTTAATAAAAGATTTGATTGTTCGTTTAGATGGTTAACAGAATTAACTGTTCTTCCAGATGGTTAACAGAATTAACTGTTGGTCGAGTTTGTTAACAAAGCCGCTCTTGGAACTTGCTAAAGAAAAGAAATTTAAGTAATTTGTTTTGAGTTAAACAAAATGTTAAGATTAAAAAGGCGAAATGTCATAAACCCAAAATGAAATATACACTGAATGGCCACTTTTTAGGTACACCAACCCAAAAAGATTTAAGGTGTGAAAGGGTTATCGTTGAGCACATTTAGCCTGTTGATACCAATGGAGCATATTGATCCAGATGCCACAGGTTTTCTGGAAATTATTTCCACCAGCCGCATATCTTCATGGCTGCACCATCTGCGATTGATAAACTGGTATTGATACGCGAGCCAATTTGCATGTTATACGGGCTGAAAAACTATGAATAAACTCATTTTACTTTACTCTACTCTACAAACTCAGAATGAGATTGGCTAACTAGAGTTTCGATTGAAAAGGACTTTAGAAATTCCTTCTTCGTCAACGGGAACAGAACCCAAACTTCTCCAAACGAGGACACTTAAAACCTTGTTTACCGCATGTGTTTAATAAAGCCCTATTTTGTGGAAAATCTTTGGCGTTCTGTGGGCTATTAGGCAAATAAGGCGAAGGGTTCTTCCAACGGGATAATGCATCGGTATTGTACATGCCTAGTTTCAGGAACAAGGGTGAATTCAGCTTACTGTGGTAGCCTCTTCAGTCACCTGATCTCAATCCAATTGAGTACCTGCAGGTGGATTTAGCTCTTTAACAACTATTCGATTTACAACGGCTGTGGAAAGCAATTGAGTGAAATTTGAATCCCTGTACCACATTTTCGATAGGCTGCGAGTCCATGCCCCAAAGAAACGGGGCTGTTCTAAGGAAGACTAAGGGACCCTACTTGCTATTAGATAGATGAAACTAATAAATTTTGGACAGTGTATATAAAGGAATTATGCACTGATATGGGATAAATATGCAGGGTATACAGATTGAAACAGAATCTGTATTTCACTCTGTTAGCCCGGGACAGAAATAGAGCTGTTTAAAGTTTGTACTGAGGCAAAGTCATGATGTGTCTGTAAACTGAATGTGTTCTATGGTTGGTTTGTTTGATTTGGGGAATAAAATTCCGAGTTTAGGGGAAAATTTTAACAAAGACATTATGATCTGGCGTTCAGCTCCTGCTTTTGCAAGAATTGATCTGAATCAAAGTGTGGATGAAAACAAAGTTCTGACGCGAGTTCTTTCACACCCAGATGATCATTTGCATTAGCACAGTTTTGGTCAGTTGAATGAACGCCTGATCATAACGTCTTTGTTAAATATTGACGATACGAGCCAGAGACAAGGACTGGTAGCTAATTTTGGACTTCACTATATCTGATTGTGTTGTGTACTTGTTAATTTGGGTCACTATAGCGACCTAATTAAGAGTAGTCGGAAACGAGAATGGTGAGAAATTATTTTATGACATTATGCCGAAGTTGTTTAATAAGGCGCAAGTACAATTTACTATTGGCACATGGCCAGATTGAAACGCAAAGGGCTAATTGAAGATTGTGCTACTAGAGAGCTAACTAACGATGTTAATTAAAACTACGTAAAGTAGGTGACCATTGGAAGCAAATCAGAATAGCTAAATTTGTGTAAGAATGATCTAGACTCTAGATAGCGCCAGATTACCAATTACACAAATGCCAAGGGCCCATATTTGGGGGGAGGGAGAAGTTAATCTTCTCCGAAATACAATAAGCCAACCCAAAGAACTTAAATATATTATCTGAGAATTTTTAGATGAGAACTGTTAAAATAGATGAGTTAAAGAATCAATTGAACCGATCGTGTAGAAGAGATGGTCCAATAAGATGATTGTGGTACTCAAGTCTGGTTAAAGATGAATATGATTGAGGATAGAGGAAAAGGGCTGGCTTGTTCCCATTCGTGAAATATTTGAACGATTCATGGAAAGTGGCAAAAAATCCCTCACCACGCACTTATTACAAGGGCCAAACATCTACTGGTTTTAAGGGTATTGCATTCAGCCAATACATCCAGAATTGGACTTGTCAAGTAGCACTGGAGGAACTTTTCTTCTAGTAGAGCTGGAAATGAACTCGACCCTTTTCGATTGGACTTGTCAAGTAGCACTGGGGGGAAACTTTTCTTCTAGTAGAGCTGGAAATGAACTCAAATGAATTCGACCCTTTTGTAGGTGTAAACGTACACCAGCCATTGTGCAAGCCGCGAAGGTTTCAATAATTTGGAGGTTTAATGGACTTCCTCTCTTGATTATATAAAAAAATTCTGAGACATTAATTTATTTCTGGAAGGAAGTTTACTCCTTCAGATATTCTTTTTCTTGCTCGTTTTTTGCCAATAACAGTTCCATGCTTGATTACATGTCTTCCGGTTAATATCAATACCGCTCGTTCATCTTAAAAGAATCTTTTTCATGAGATAATCAATACGGTGGACAGACTGCAGTCTTCTGACATAAAAAGCGTCATACTTTACATTTTTCTCTCTATTAAAATACAGTTTTTGTTTGCGTAGTTTTTATCTATTTATTCCACGTAATGCTGTCTGAGTTTTTCTTCTTAATTGGCCATCGAAAAACAGGAAGCTTTGAATAAAACGACTGTGATATGCAAACATATGTTTTAATTAATAAAATATATTTATTTATCTAATTTTGGAAGTGTTTATGCTTAAAAAGTTCGCAAATATACTTTTTATGCGCTCATCATGAAACTGTTAAGTTCCACGCGAACTGATTGAGCAAATTAGTACTTTGGAATGAGAGCTTTCATTTTAAGAATACGTAATGTTTGAAACAATATCTCTTGATGAACTTACATTTCGGAATTAATGAATATAAAACTTAAATTTAGTTCATAGAGAAAGAAGTGGATATTGCGGGCTATTTTTCTCTCGTTCTATTTCATATTAGCATTAATTAACAACAGGTAACTTTCCCTTACATTAGCTTTGACTGACGTCCGTTTTGCCATAAGTTAGGGGACTAATTAATTTGCACGTTACACGGTGGATTAAGAAAAAATTCATGTTCAAGAGAAAGAAAGAAAAAAAGAGGCTAGCTGCCGAGTTAATCAGAATGCCCTTGGTTACAGATCTGGTACAAGAAGGAGAGGAGATAATATTTATACAACATAAATGCTTATCAAGCAGAGAAAAACATCGAATATTATTCTTAAAGTCTTACAATGTGGCAGTTGAGAGAGAGAGAGAGAGAGAGAGAGAGAGTTGCCATACTTAAGGGATGGAATTAAAGAAAGTGAAGGTGTGTGTCCTTTCATTCAAATAATTGTGAGAAAGTTGCACGCTTTTGGTCAAATTTAGTTGGGATTTTTTACCAATAATTAATTTGTCTCACAAATTCATTAATTTATCTCAAAAAAGGAAACTTATAGAGCTAGTCTTTAGCAGTCGAACCCACTTCACATGAACTCAATAACACCTGGTTCTGTTCGTTTCTTTATTGTTAATAACACATCACGTGATGGTTATTAAACGAGGAAGATAAAGAGATGTTTTTTTTTTTTTATGTGAACCCCAAACACGAGAGGTATTAGAACCTATAGTACTTAGTACCGTGCTTGGGTTGGAGTTTGAAAAGACGAAAGAAGATATTTGTTGACATTGGACTTCAACTTCTGTAGACTGTAATTTTCAGGAAATACGTATGAAGGAAGGTTGTTTCAGAAAACGGCAGCTGAATGAATAAACGAGGAAGATGAAAAGTTCGTTCTGTGAGTTTGAAGTTGGACAGTAAATGGATGTTGGCAGCACGTGTTAAGACTGTTTTGAAAGAGAGAGCGGGAATTATAGAAGCCAATTCAGAAGAACATTGCCCATGGAAGTATCTGTAGAAGAGGCATGCAGCAGAAACAGTGCGTCTATGAGACAGCGAGTGGAGAGACTCTGTTAGAGATGAATCATTAATTAACCTAACTGCCCTCTTCTGAATGGAATCAAGAAGCCTGAGAGAGGTTTTGGGGGCACCACCCCAGATGTGGGAACAATATTCCATGGCAGGGCGGATTTGCGATTTATACAGAGTGAGCAGCTGTTTGGAAGAAAAGTAACGCCGAGAGCGAAAGAGAAAACCAAGTTTTTTAGATGCAGAGGAAGAGCAATATTTGTAATGTGCTTGTGCCAAGAGAGATTAGAAGTCAGGGTAATCCACAAAAGAGATATATCATTTTGCCTAGAAATCGGAGTGTCACCAAAGATAAGCATAGGAGCAGAAGAATCCTTTTTGCTAGATATAAGACAAGACTGAGTTTTAGAAGGGTTGAAATCAACTAAGTTGTCTTTGCCCCACTGGAGAATTACCTGAAGATCGGCATTTAAGGAAATGGTAGCGGATATTCGAGAAGTTGAAGTTGATTGAGCAGGGGCAAGGTTTCTCAAAATGGAAAGTAGAATGCAATGTGCTATCATCGGCAAAACTATGGATAGGATTGCCAGTCAATGGAAGAAGGTCATTAATATACAAGGGGAAAAGAGTGGGAGAAAGAACTGAACCTTGGGGGACACCGGCATTAGTGGAGAAGTTAGAAGACAGAGAGCCATCTACCATCACCCTCAGTGAGCGATCAGAGAGAAAATTGGATAACCAATTACTAAAAAAAGTTGGCAAACCATAAGATGGAAGCTTGTTTAGAAGACCTTTATGCCAAACACGATCGAAAGCCTTTGAGATGTCAAGAGCAACTACTTGTGTTTCACCGAACCTTTCCATTGAATTAGTCCAAAAATGAGTAACATAAGCCAGAATATCACTAGTGGATCGACACTAACGGAATCCATACTGGCGATTGCTGATCAGACGGAAGGTTTCTAGGTAGTTTAAGAGTTGGCGGTTAATTGATTTCACCTTTACTTTAGAAAGAGTAGAAGTAATTGCAATGGGACGATAATTGGATGGGAGGGATTTGTCACCCTTCTTAGGAACTGGCTGGATATGAGCAAATTTCCAAGCAGAAGGAAAAACACCATTGGAATAAGAAAGTGAAAAAAGGCGGCAAGGAATAGGAGTAAGTTCAGGAGCACAGGTTTTGAGAACAAGTGGAGAAATACCATCTGGACCTGGAGCTTTCTTAGCATCAAGATTCATCAGAATCCTTCTGATATCCTTTTGATGGAAGACCACAGGAGGCATTGAATGGAGCGTGTTGGGAATGGTGGGAGGTGTTTTACCAAGATCATTAATACCTGAGTTGGAAGAAAAATGGGACGCTAGCAGGTCAGCTTTATCCTTGGCTGAAGTGACAACAGAACCATTTGGTTTGGACAGAAGTGGGAGAAGAGATGGGCAAAAGTTGCGGCCAATAGCTTTGGCAAGAGACCAGAATTCTTGGCCACCATTAGGGCAAGAAGCAAGTTCTCTACTCTTAGCCTGTTCAAACTCTAGTTTGGACTGATTAATAACTGCTTTACAATTGTTGCGAGCTTTGGTGTAGGCAGAAAATGAAACTGAAGAATTAGAAACAAGCCAATTACGATATGCAACATTCTTCTCTTGAACAGCCTTTGCACATTTATTGAAAAACCAAGGTTTATTTAAAGGACGAGATTTTAAAGTGGAGTGTGGGATAAATGATTCCATTCCTACAAGAATAATTTCACTGACACAATCTGAGCAAACGTTGACATCAGAAGTTTTGAAACAGTAATCTGACTAAGGAAAAGAAGTCTCGCAGGTCATCACATTTTGCATTCTTGTAATGCCAAACAACACGAGGTTGGGAATAGCCATGAGATAAAGGTTCCATTGGAGAAGAGACAATCACCAAGTTGTGATCTGACGTGCCTAAAGTATCTCTCACTTCGACCGTGTACTTAGAAGGGTTGTTTGTGAGAAAAAGATCAAGCGTGGCGGCTGTATGGTTAGGAATATCCAGTATTCTTGTAGGCAAATGAACAATCTGTGCAAGGTCATTAGTAATTGCAAAAGCCTCATCATCTCGACCAGCTGGGTCAGTGTGACTAGAAAACGGAAGCCAGCTGGAGTTGTGAACATTAAAATCACCAAGGAAAATTACCTCACTGTTAAGAAAGTTGGACTGGAGAAAGTCAAGTTGCAAAGAGAGGAAGTCAAAGAGCTCTAAGTGATTAGTGGAGTTGGGAGAACGGTAGAGACAACAGATGAAATTTTTTGACACAATGAGGTAGAGAGATTTTAAGCCAGAGAAGACAAAGAGAGGAGATTCTAAATTGCCAAGTCTCTAACAGGGAATATCAGAACGGACATATGCACAAGTACCACCTTTGAGGCGAAAGGAATCATACAGCGAGTAATTTGGGCATCTGAGATGAGCAGTAGTTGAATCAACCGATAACTGAGATTTTGTCAGAAAAGTACATGGGGTTTGGCAGACTGCAGGTGGAAATGGACATCATAGAGATTAGAACTGAGACCATGTATATTTGCGAAATTAACTAGGAAGTGTTTGGGCGGTTTCGATCTTTTTGCAGATAAGCTTACTCTATTATTTTGACAATTCATGGTGTATTCAATAGTAAGAAAAAGTGGGGGGGGGAGGACATGCTGTCTAAAGTAATGAAATTTTTGGATATGGCGTACACATGGTAAGAATATACCCAGATCCTTGACATAAGTCACCTCCTCAATGCCCCCCGCATACACACTGCTCTGACTCCCTCCAGTCACTATCTGGCAGAGTAGAGGTAGCAAGATTATACACTAGCTGATCCGGAAACCTCCTAGAGAGTTACCAATAGGTTTGGTCCGGTGTACTAAGGGATCTTATATAATAAGGGACCTATGTATAAGGGATCTTAAATGTAGTTCCATAGGATCTCACGGGGCATGATGTCGGCTCCGAATTGGTGACCAACATCCTATTCTACCATTTATAGCATTAGTTACCATTATTTGTAGAGATTATCCTCAGAGCTACCGCCAGGAACGTGTATGTTCCTGTCGGTAGCTCTGAGCATAATATTTGTTATGCTCCATCTGCACGATGATGGTAACTTTTGATCTTCCAATAAGCCTGAGCTCGGCCACATTACCATAAAGAAGTTCTTCATGCATGTCTGAATACGATGCTTACTGGAAAGTGGAAGGGAAAATGAAGATCGATTTTGTGGCTTCTAGGATCCCCTGATCTGGTTCCTTTAGATTTTATTCTGTGGGGATTCGTGAAAGACCAGGTGTATGTTCCATCTTTACCAGGACTGATTATGGAACATAACACATTTGTGGAGCAATTGCTACGTTGATAAGGATATATTGTGCCCAATATGGGAGGAATTGGATTATATGTGGAATATCTGGAAAGTAACAAAAGGTGCCCACATTGAACACCTCTAATTAAAACTTCAATATATCCTCAATCACTTGGACTTTGTTTCAGGTTGTACACTATTCACACAATAACGTTTTAGTTATATAAAGGAGTTTTGTGGACACTTATAGTTTACATATACTTGAACACGTTTTAACAATTTTAAGTAATTAAAAAAATGCTGACATATGGTCATTTTGGGTGGCATCTGATCCCTGATGTGAGTGCTGTATTTCTAAAACAAGGACACGCGGATAAAATGCAACAAATACTTAAAATGGTGTCGCAGCTCTCAAACATAGTGTGATCATCAGAAAGGGGTTGCCTTTGTGACGGGACAAATTATCTACTATAATATTAAGATCTCTAAATAGCTCTTGGACATGAATACCAAAAGGATGGTTTGTGGGCTGACAGGAATTCCCCATCGTAGTTGAAAAATGGATGTTCATGTTGGGTGGGCATTCATTTTCAGCGTCTGGCAGGAATTTTAATTCAAAAGAATCCAATGAGATGTTCTAAACATTCCAATAACAATGCGGTTGGCCTGATGATAAGATCTAGCCATCACAATACGCTGTTTTTATCTGAGGCGTAAACATTGGCACCCATAATCTAGCTTGGACTGGACAAGTAAGGCGCAAATATCTGCGTCCTACGTGCAAGTTCTGTTTGCGACAAAAATGTAAGCAAAGAATCCTCTGAGATGAGAATCTGAAACCCTTGACTAGTTCCCAGGAGTTGAAGTGTTCGGTGGTCTTCTGTAACTGTCGTTTGGTGACCATTGTGTTGCATGATGAGTAAAAATAAAGTCATCAACAAGAGGGAACTATCCATAGTTAGAGGACGTTGTTCAGTAACAGAATTAACTTAGAAAGCAAAAAGTGCGTGCAACACTTAGAACCGATCCTTGGGGAACTTCCTCCTCTTGGCAAAATGATAGAGAGACACGCCGTTTGGAGCTCACGTTCCGTGAATGGCCGGTTGTAGGTCACAAAGTGTTGTTAAATGACAGTCTTAAAGTCATATTTTTTGTTTAAGGCCAGAATTTCTGTGGAGTGCGATGTTTCAGCAGGTACCTTAACGAATGTCTCCTCCAGAGTGTTGGCAGTTGAGTTAGCATTTGGCGACCGGTGACACGTAAGGACTGGTACTGCCATATACCTGTCATGTGACCTCTGGAATTAACCATTAAAACAAAGAAGGTATCTTAATAACAAAACAAATCCTTTGATAGAGGAATCAATAGATTTCAGTAATTCCAAAAAGCTTTGAGATTACTGAAAATTATGTTTGGAATCGTAGTGTTTAATCTGATGATTAAGTTTCATTTTGGTCAGCCTATTTTTACAGTTATTAAATTCGATTCCGCGATTTTAAACTGTCCAGTAGAGGGAACAGGTCTCCAAACTGTGGTACTGGGATGAAAAATTTTAAAATTAATAGAATTAGTCCAGAACGATTGTTGAAACAAGAAAATACATTAATTTTTCCATAACTGACACAAGTTAAAAAGTTCTAAAGCTGCTGGAATACTTCTTCTGCTAGGGAATGTTAAAAACAAAATCAGAGACATTAAAAAAGTTCTTCACCGAGATCGATCTTCCAGTTGGAAGAAATAACTTACATTTTATAACTTGAAAACCTTCGAAATTGCTCTTTCTGTGAGGTTCATGCTGTATTATCCACAATACAGTTGAGCTTATAAATAGAACATTTGAATGGAAAGGACCAGTCGTGTGGTACATAGTTGGTTAAATGTTTTCTCGCTCAGTGAAAGTATCTGGGTTCGAATTCGAAAAAGACAGTAACTGTTACCCTTTATACAACAGATAAAGCACAAAATATTAGATAGATACTCTGTACGATTCTGAAATAGTTCTCATCTTTCTCTCGCATAGTTTTCATAGACCAATGGACTCCGAGACCTTCTTACCAATAAGCTGTTCAGGTAGCTCTTTCCTGTAATGACAGGAACAAGTGTTATATTCGCTTGATAGTCCATCTTGGTATTACCAAAGTTGCAGAGTACAGCAAATTTTAATACGAGGTTTCTCCCTCAACTTTCATTGTCCCAAGTGCATAAGTAACCTAAAAAGAACACGAATATTGGATATTCAAGCATCGAAAAGAGATCGTATTTTTAAAATAATTTATTTTACTACAGGTCCAAATTTTCGTGACATTTCCTTTGACCTTTGAATTCCTTTTGAGTTGGAGACTTCTACAGCTCTACCATTTGTTATCTTGTTTCATCTGTTATAATCTTTGCAGAATTCTTAATAATGTTTTCTTCAGTACGAGTATTTGACCTTTCCCCAGTGTGTTGGCAATCTTCTTCTTCGTTCAGAAAGCCCTTATTTCTAATTAACTCCCTCCTATGGATTCCCCCCAAAAAAACGCCTTGATATAAAAATTCAACAAACTTGCAAAGTCGGCTTTCTGCTCGCTAACCTCTACCTAGACTCTTCACATTAAGTAGAATTCTCTCAAGGTAAAGCCGTTCCTTTTGACGTCTTTGTCTAAAGAACCGTGAAGGGTTCTAACAACTATTAAGTGGCTCGTAATGAGTGCTGCTTCACAACCGCGTCAGTATCTTATTCATTTTCAAACCAAGATGGCATTTAAATTGAAATTATCTGGATTTGGGTCCCACAAAAAATTGTTGGATATTACGTCAAAATAAAATTCGCTGATTTCATGTCCTATTGTGATAAACGTATCAATTGCACATAACCTATTTTCAAGCAATATTCACTTAAGAAAGTTCAATCTTAGATAAGGCCGAAGTTTGGATAAGAGAAGTGGAAATCCTCGGTTCTATATTGGGCGGTTGCACCTTTCCGTCCATTTGGAAATGCATCTTCGGTGGAGAGTTTATTCATCTTAACTCACTCAACAACTGTACATCATGAGATGGATTTTAAGAAATTAAAGAACACGGGTTAATCAACCTTAGAATATACAGATGGATGTAACCGTTTTTGGGTGTACCAAAAAAAGGAAATTGAACTGATATTAATCGGCTCAATTTCCTTTATCTCACTCCTTCAAAAGCCTCTTGAATCGTGTGGTTCTTGGGCTGTCATTATGTCACAAATAACTTAAAACGACCTAGTTTATAACGAATACAGCTATTCGATGATGACACGATGTTCGATCTTATCCCAGAGATGCTTGACGGATTGTAACTGGAGGCGTTCGTGGCTAAAGGAGAAGTCGTCTTCAGAGTGTTCTACAAGACATAAAATTTCATTACCACTAGGGAATAACGGAATGTTGAATGATGCGCACGAAAAACGTTCGACTTGGTATTTCAAGGCGAGTCTCTTCACTATTTATGCATGCGCTGAGTGTCCACTCATTTTCGTTTCCCATGTTGCTTTGTGAAGGCTGGTTCTCACTCTGCGGATAGCGAACTGAAACCTTGGTCTCGATAAAGAAGGGCCCCATTTGCTAAATTGTTATTGCGTAGTTGTAACCTCCTCCGGAAACTAACCTACGAACTAGCCCATCACCATCCTTTTCAAGTGGAATGTGCTTAAAGTCTCTCCAGCGGATGCCCTCATATAACGCGCTACGTGTTCATTATGAAATGTTATGTGGGGGGATAAAATGTACCGTCCAACTATTATCCTCACGTTCGCTCAGTCTCAAGAGAATTCCGAGTGCATTCTCTGACTTGAGATGAAGAAAGAATGGTGTTCGTCATCCTGTCAGAGATCCTAAATCCTGCTGGACATTAACGACAATTAACTAATTAACAACTGATTCGTAAACTATCAGCAAATTCTAAATGGGAAGCGTTCAAGACATTAATCATAGAAGCCACTGGGCTTTTCATACTAACTAAGAAATTCTCTTTAAGATTTAGGCCTAAATGGATGTCAGATGAATTAATGAGACTCGTGGCAGAGAAGAAAATTGCATGGGATGCATATATATTATCAGGCGATACAGAAGCCTATCTTAGATAAAAGCTAGTCTGCAATCAAGTCACAAAGGCGGTTAAGGCAAAGGATGCTAAGAAAAACAGCAAGGACTTCTTTACTTATATAAACTGGAAAAGGAAGGGGATGAATCAGATTGGTCCACTTGATATCGATGGTTCGACTGTTGATGATCCTGCTCAGATAGCAAACAAACTGAATGCGTATTTTGCATCTGCATTCACACATGAGGAGTTATTAAGGAAGAAAAATGCCAGAAGTTTTGTAACAGGGTGCTTAATGATTTTGTAATAACTGAAAGCAAAGTGGAGGAGAAATTGAAGTTATACATAAGAACGGCACCTGGGATGGATGGGATCTATCCAGTTATATTAAAGGAGGCAGAAAAGGAAGCAAGCAAACCCTTAGCCATAATTATGAGGAGCATTCTTGGATTCAAGGGACGTCTCCGAGGACTGGACATGTGCAAATGTGACCCTGAATTCACAAAGGAGGATCCTATTACCTTAACTTCTTTTCCAGAGAAAAGAATGGAGTCAGTTACCAGTAAAAGATGTAATGCAGGATCATCTAGACAAGGCCGCACTGATACTTCAAACACAACGTGTATTTGTTAAGGGGAAATCTTGTTTGAGCAGTTTGATCGGTTACTACGATGTGGTCACCAAGGAACTGGATGCAAAAAGTAACTTTGATGCTACATACTTGGATTTTAGGAAAACTTTTGATACTGTTGCACAAATTAGAGCAGTGTGGCATTAAGGGCAAGTTGCTACAATGGATGAAGGGATGGTCGAGTGGGAGACGACAGATAGTGAGAGTGGTAATCAATGGACATTGCTCTTCATGTACTAGTATTATTAGTGGAGTTTCCCAGGGTTCGGTGTTGGGCTCACTGTTGTTTTGTGCATTCATCAATGATATTGATGAAGACATATTAGGCTTAATGTCCAAGTTTCCAGATGATATTTAGGTTGGCAAGGTGTTGAATGATAGTATGCTATTGCAATAGGATTTAGAAAAGTTAGGCAGGTGTGCTGAGAAATAGCAATTACAGTAACCCTAGAGTAACCTACCAACTGTGTGGTACTACACTCAGGGTACTGGAGAATGAAGAAGACCTGGGGATAATTGTGCAGTCAGATGTGAAGTGTTCTGAGCAATGTAGACAGGCTGCCAGAGCAGCTCATGGGGTATTGTCAATGATATACAGGAATTTTGGTAGTAGAGATAAGGAGGCGATTATCCCATTGGATAAGAGTGACAGGTCAGGCCACACCTTAGGTACTGCATACAGATCTGGAAGCCTCATTTTAAGAAGGATCTGGAACTGCTGGAGAGAAGGGTAACGAGATTGATGAGGAGAACAAAGGAGGTGCTCTTATCAAGAAAGGCCTAAGTTCTGCAAATTGCCGCGTCTGAAGACTGGGAACCAGCGAGGTGATCTGCTTGAATTGTTCAAGGCTTTGAATGGATTGAGCAAGCTCAATGCAGGTGGCATTCTTCCTCTTGCTCAGACCACATACATGAGGGGGCACAAATTCAAATTGCGGAAGAATGGTTGCAGAATAGATGTGCGGAAATTTGACTTTAGCCAAAGGGTGGTTGATTGTTGGAACAAACTTCCATCTGCTACTGTGGAAGTTGATAGCGTAAATAAATTCAAGGAGGAACTGGACAAACTAATGGAGGAAATGAATAGGTGAAAGGAGTCGTGAGGTGTCGTGTTTTTTAATTTTTTGACTGATACTCTATAAGCTTGCTTTCTTGCGTCATTTTCCACTGCTAATGATAAATGTCTATTACCAGTATGACCCATTCGCAGTTAATTAAATTAGCATTGTTATTAAGTAATGTTTTACTATGTTTATCTTATTGACGAATCCCCTGATATATTCTGTCGTCTCAGAAAGAAAGGGTACTCTTCTATTAAAAGCAAATAAAAGGGACGGATTTGTTATAAATAAAATTACAACCGAATCACGAAATTCCCCACACTTGATGTGCAACCATCAGTTCACTCACAAATTTTGTATGTTGTAGTTTGTAGTGGATACTACTTGGAATGAGTCATTCTCCTATAAGGCGGGTGATCGTATTTCATCAGTTTCTAAATGTAAATGGGACTCTGCATTTAAATTGAAATGTGGATGACACGGGGCTGCTTAGGATTGCTTTATTATTATTATGGGTTACGCTAGATCGGCATCTAGGGCCGTTACCCGATTCAAAAAGTACACAAAAGTTAAATTAAGTTGCCCAAGATGTTTTAACAAGATGGGGACTATAATGGAACGAGATACTTCTTAAACCTTATTAATCGGAGAGAGTACTGTATACTGTTGGATACAAATAGGTTATGAGAAATGTTCAAGGGATTTATCTTCAAAACAGCATAAATGTTCGTACCGATGGTGAAGTTCCATAAACGTAAGATTCCAAAATGGATGATAGATGAGGTTACGAGTTTTATCGGATGCAGTGGAAGGTTAATAAAAAGCTAAGCAGAACTTCTTCTGAGTTCAACACATACTTCTTAAAGATATTTATATTTACAGTCGAATGCAACTGAAATCCAATCAAATCGTCAAACTGAAACTTCAGATCCACTTGCATCAAATGTGGTTATCGTGGAAGTCAATGGACGGGAGGACCAAATAACCAATCCATCTTCTTTTGAAGTGCTGATCCAGGCATGCTGTCACTTCTCGATGATAATAAGATAGACCGCATTCTTGTTTGAAAAACAATCGTTCCATTGGGAGTCATCAACGCTACTCTATGGTATCAGAAAAATATCCCTCCATTTCCACAACGGGCCAAATTAACTGGTTTCCGATGGTACCGGTGGAAGGTCGAATGTCATACGAGGAGTACCTGAATTTTGTATCATATCTACTGCACCCTGCAATGCTACACGTTTATGCTTAATATTTGAGAATATGTAAGATGGCTCTGAAAAAGAAAAAAACATTCTTTGTGACAATCTGACATTAAAATAAATAAACCACACTTCTGTCTGATCACATTCGCTTTTCACGCTTTCAGGGTTAATTGAGATGAACATGGACATCTCTGATAATTTTATTTTCCAATCCCAGAGAACTGATCCTTGTAATCCAGTTTTGGATCCTTACAAATAAACGAGTTCAACAACTTGAATCATCCATTTTGATCTTCATCAGCATAAGACATCATCTGACTCCTAAAATACTTAATTGGATCCATCCAGAAACTCGAAGACAGACACTTCAAAAGGGCTTTTAATAATGTTCTCAAAAGGTCATTAAAAGCATTAACAGCCTAAATTAAATCTTTTTTAGTTCACAATAAAATTTATGATATTTTAAGTGTCTTATGGTAGATTATCGCGGTTTAAATAATTAAGGAACCTTAAGAAAAACTTGTTTTGACTTACAGTGAACAGTAACCCGAAAATCCTTCTAATATTAACGTGTTTATAGGGAGGACGTTATTTATTACTAGCAGTATACGACGCCAGCGCATGACTGAATATTCCCACGTGATTCAAACTTCGTCCATTAGTCTGTTTTAAAATTCCATTCACAGGAACTTGTGCAGGAAAATTATGAAAAAAGATGGAAGAATGAAGATGGAAGCTCACTGCAGGAGAGAGTCTTGTAGCTTAGGTCAACAAATTATGGATGATGTACGTTCTAGAAATTCTCAAGTGAGACCTCCCTCAAGGGGGAATCCTTGTGAAGAAAGCTTTGGCACCTCAAAGAGACTTTTTCTGTTGGAGGAAACTGACTGTACGATTTCAGAAAATGATTTGGACAGTGATGAACAATGAGAGATGCTGTTTTTTAAAATGTTGTTTCAAAAAGAGGGTGAAGTGTTTAAAGAGCGTTTTGTATGAGTACGTGAAATGTAAATACCTGTTGCTCATTCCATACATTCTCAGGTGGCAATTTATGGCACTGATAGCTTGACAATATTTACCCTAGCTGACGTAGATTGCAATTAATCCGAGGTGTTTGACATGTCCTGCATAGCATTCATTTAAATGTGTTCGGAAGGAAAGATGCTCTAAGCTATGATCTTGGAAGAAGTCAAGATCGTAAGAGGGAGATGAAAAAAAGAAAAGAATGTAGGGAGGCGTTTAAAATAGCCGGTCTATTACGTCATCATCTCTTTTCTATGGCACACGAGACAATTTGTCATCTGCACTTAGATAAACTATGCATTACAGACTTTAAAAAATGTTGTGTACTCTGTAATCGATTTGCCTGTTTTGATGGTTGTAGCATCTTCCCCTCAAGTTTCTGTGGGGAGAGGGGTAGCATGCAACACTACGTGGGGGATCTTTATATAATCGGCACCTATTTTTTATGAATATCTTGGATATTGAAGCAAATGTTACGTGGAATAAGCAAATAGATTTATACAGTGAGCGCGCACTTTATTAGATACATCTACACACTTTATTTCTGGAAATGGAGGCTCCTTCTTTGATATCACGTGTTCGTTACACGATATTAAGCAGGTGGACAGATACGTTGGGATGCTGAGTGTGTGCAAGTGGGAGAATGAGGAAGGCAAAAGATTTAAACAACTTTGAGCGTGGCGTGGTAGTACGCTACACTAACCAGATGACTGCGTGTCGGGTGTATCTGAACTGATCCAACAAACAAATAATATCTAGACAACGACAATCCTGTAATTGGAACACCAACACTGGGCTGTGCGGAGAGAATCAGAATATGGCGAATTTGGCATGAGTTCATGGACCCATCTTTCCAGACAACAACAATATAGACCCGATGACGGTGGTCTAATAGTGTGAGGTGTTTCGTGGTGGACAATCCACCGTTTGATACCAGTGGAGCGACATATTGATTCCAAAGAACGTTTAATCTGGAAATTGTTTCCGACCAGGTGTATCCCTTCATGGACGAATGTTTTCATCTGAGGTTGGGCCCATCCAACAGGATAATGAGCCATGTAATGTGACAAAAACTGTAAACAACCACGAATATGAAAGTGAATTCGGCCTACTGTAGTGGCTTCCTTCCTCAATCAGAGATCTCAGTCCAATTGAGAAACTGTAGAATGAAGTTAGACGAGTTAGTTCTTCGGAGAAAAGATCCCCAACCATCCAATTTGCAACAACTGCAAGTGTCGAAGCAATCAAATAAACGAATATCCTTGTCGCACGCTTTGGACACCTAGTTGAGTCCATGCTACGATGAATCCAGGCTGCCCTGGAAGTTAGAGGGGGGGATCTAGGTGGATGTACCTAATTAAATGACCATTATGTGTACACTTTAGAGATTACCACAATATAAAATATAAACTTTCTGCATTGCTTAATGCAATACTCCTTTTCTTATACAACAGAAAGTATCAGCTGCTTGAAGGAACAAGACAATACAACGTGCATAATCGAAGTAATATTTTGATGTCACTTACCTACTGCTTCAGCGTCGATAACCACACTCTCACTGGCGCACGATGACTGTTCCTGTTGCGAAGACTGAGGCACATGAAGTGTAAATGGGCGACGAGGTGATGACACGGGGTCAATATCGGATATCTCTGGGCTGGCACACGGGGCTTGGGGACTGCTACTGCTAGAGGACGTTTCCATGGAGACACCCGCAGGAATATTTACAAACGAATGTTCACGGGAGTGCAGGGAACCCGAGTTATTGTGCGCCAGAGTTTCGGACTCGCGTCTTTTCATTGAACTCTGACCGGGTTTCCAAGGAGGCCGCTGTTTCTTCCTCCGAAGCGAAATAGTTCGAGGTAGTTCTTCGCGCCGCCGTCTGCGACGCATGTGTCTGTACCACAAAATTATTTTCCGGCGGGCGTGCCGCCATAGGTGAGCCAAGTATTTGATGATTTCCGTGTAGCATCCAGTTGGTTCTGATGCAGTGTTGCTGGCCAGAGTGCTGTTGGAATGGAAGTGAGCACGCTCTTGCCGCATCCTCTCCATCTCGCGCTTCTTTGTTTCCGAGAACTGAGTAGCGATCACAACCAAGCATAAATTGATCATGAAAAATGACCCGATCTGGAAAAGGAAGCGAATGTCAGTGATTATATCGATAGCAGCTAAGTACGTTTAAAATATGGAATTGTACAGACAGCGGTAATTATTAATGGTTGGAGTTTAAAAATTTAATCATTGTATTCTTTGTTGGTTACCCCTGTCATATATGGTTGTTTTCTCATGGAGAGTACGGGTTCTCTTTCACTAAAAATGTATCTTTAAGAGGAGAATTTAAGTACAAGATTCTCTGAAGAAAATATTTAAAGAGCTTGTACTTACCACAATGAGTAACACAAAATAAACCCAGTCCCAAAACGAATGGGCATCCTGGACATAGTACATGATATCCGACCAACCCTCGAGGCTGATTACCTGGAAAGATAACCACAAGAAATGAGCAAAAAACCCTTTCCTTTAAAACCTCATTTTCAATGGAATGATGTGAAATTAGCATCCCAGATAGAGATGCTATTTTCAAATCAAACATAAAACATGTATTGGATAAGATGAAGACTTGTTTAATAAAATAATCTTTAAAGATAATCGCTAATTACAAAACTTATATCAAGCAATATACTTACTAAAAATATAGCTACCCAAGCTAATCCTATGTTATCAAATGATATGGCTCCTTGAAAAGGATTTCTGTCACCCGCTCTGCATCTCCTATAATACTGATTCCAGTTAACACATGACGAACTAGTGGGTGTGTTATTGCTAAATGGAGCAGCGGGGGCATTGCACGTGAGATCACGGTAACGTACAGGAGGAAGGTCGACACAACGATGCATGCCATGGTCCTTATCCAAACTACATATATACTCTAATTCGTCATCTAAATTTTGGTAGAAATGCATTAGGGAACTGAAACAAACAAAGGGATTATCAGAATTAATAATAATAAAACGTAAAATCATTATAATGTTGATAAATTATGCAAACGATAAAATTAGGAGAAGAGGAGGAAAAGAAAAGTGGAGGAAAAACACAGAGAAAAGGTTGAATTCCAAGCGATCTTGGAATTCAACCAGTTCTCTTTATTTAACTCATAAGGAGAGTCGTGTTATCCTGACTATGTGTGTGTTCTTTCACTGTTGCGCAATTCTTCAGCTGTTTACTGGGGGCTGAGACTTGGTAAGCATATTTTCTCGTCTTCTTTCTTCTGTTTTAATTCCTTTTTAATTAGCTCTCGCTCTACTAAACGCATTTTGATGCACGCCATCTTAGAAATCTGCGATAATGATAGTTTCATGGTTTCTTAGTTTTGTTATGTTTGGATGGTAATTAAAAACACGTTTGTGGACAGACGTTACAGCTGGTTGCAAAATACTGTTCGTCTCCTCTGAAATGCGGTTAGAGACATTTTGTTATCTCCAGCTGTCAACAAATCTCAGCTAATATTTGGGAGTTGTAATCCTGTTTCGAATATAAAACAAAATGATGTAATATGGAGTGAACTTTATTCACTGTATGTTCTCGCTGTTTAAAAAGAACCTTTGAGCGTATCTATGGGATTTAAATTGAGGAAATTATATTCCTCTTTTGTGTCAGATTGCAAGCCGTGTGATCAGAGAGTATAAAGTAGTCCGGATGAAACCCATCTCTCATCTGTTAAAAGAAAACTCAACGATGTACAGACATCTATTAACAGAAACCTAAATTTTGTGAATCTATTGATTATAGGGTTCTTGTCATGTACACAGTTTAGATTCTGCCGCCTTGCTAATGTATAATGTCCCCTCCCATCCCTCAAAACTCAACTTTCAGCATAACATCCACAAACTCCATCAAGTCCATTTTCTTCCTGAAATCTTACCTTGGATATGACACATTTTCCGGAAGCTCTATATAGCACCGCTGTCGTAGTAGTCCTGCCCATAGCTGGACGCCGACGATGCCGAAGATAAAGAATACAAAGAAACACAGCAGCAAAACGTTCCCAAGCATAGGAAGAGTGTCTAGTAAAAGCATGACTAGAATTCTCATACCTGTAAATACACAAAAATTCTTTTCTCAATACACTGTTCATATTCAGTGCACAATTTTAGAGATTAACCTTTCATCATAATTTAATTTAAATGAAAAAAAACAATAGAGGGAGAAATTTAATGTACCCTGTTTCTAAATATTAATTTAGAACGCGATTTAATGAGCAAAATTGAAGTATGCGTGGAAATCCCCTTTGGCAAACTGTTTTAATGTTAACACAGATATATTATTTTAGCATTAATTAGCTAGATTACAGATGATCAATTAGAGATGCCTTAACCACGAACTACGAGAGTGAGTTCCACCTACTGCGGTGGCCTCCCCATTCACCAGATCCAGTTGGACGAGCGGAACAAGCTTTTTGGAATATAGATCCACAACCATCGAATTTGCAAAACCTGTGGGAAGCAGTTGAGTCAATATTGACCAGCATCCCTGTGGCATGGTTTCCATACTTCATTGAGTCCATATCCCAAAGAATCCAGGCTTCTCGGAGACTTAAGGGGCTTTCCTCAACATTAGATATATGTACCTAATAAAGTGGTCACTGAGTGTGAGTTTTTCACGCATAGCTGTTGGGGATTAGGTATGTTCTAATAAAATGTGGTGAAGGTACTTTTGGATGTGTACTTGGAATACTAAGTACACTTCCAAAGAGTGAAGAGCACTCGGTCTTGATAGGTTGGTTATCAAGGCTCTATGCTGTAAATGTTTTTAAGGCTAAAAATTCCCTTTCAGAATTGATAGAAATTCAAAGGATGACAAAGGAAAATCTAAATTAGATGCTAAACTTATACAGATACCATCAGAGATTTTACTCTGTTCATAAGATCTTTAAAACTTAAGCACATTATGGAGTCCGCAAGACACCCCCAACTGACCATTATCTGGTCAGGTGCACTGCAAAGTTCGTTTTGCTATAGAATTAAGTTTTGGCAAAGTTTAGCAAACAAAGAAAATTAAAAGATCAGGTAAAAACATCGAGCTAAGAAATATGACCACAAGAAGTAATTGGGCATCTAAAAAACTCGAATTATTAGCACCACCTAGAAGAAAAAAAAACTATACTTGAAAGAAGAGCTCTTTCCAGCAATTCTGAGTCAATTAAAGCAAAGAGAACAGCTTAATCATTGATCTTAATGATAATAAAGAAAAAAGAAATGAAATATGGGTGTAAGAAGCAAAAAGAATGTATCTCTAACAGCTGGTTCATTCTCAGGCCGAATAATATACGAATGAAAACAGAACGAAACGTGCATAACACTACCACCAAGAAACGATTTCGAAGTCCTGTGAAAAGCTTAATAGATTTGGACCTAAATCAAATGTAATGAGAGCTTTACAAACACGAAAGAATTTCTCATTTTAATAGAGCCCACTAAACTTTAATTAAATAAATAATTGCGGCATTAGGTTCTCTGATATGAATGATTGGATAAACCAGTCTGCGTTTTCTATGTGATGAGATCGCCCAAAGATGTGAGCATTTTGGTTAACAGTTCATTAATGTGAGTTTAATTTCGTTGTTGGGATAAGACAGAAAATTCGTCCTCTTAACTACAACCTTAGTTTACGATTAGTTAATCTTTCCTTCTTATGATAGAAAGATAAATGAACATTTCTTCTTCATTAACCATGGGTTTTCTCTCTTGCTAACATACCAGTTTTACCTTATTTTTAAAATATTTATTCATATGCAATGCAGATCTTAAAGGACTTGAATATGTTAATTAATACATGGTGGACCAAGCAGAGTACTCTACATATTTACCAATCATTACACAGTTTAGATTTCCAATTAGAAAATAAAGTATTTTTCGTTGACAGAGCAAATCTTTAAACTTTAAAAATAACAACGCAATTATATGTTTCCTTAACTTTGGCGTATGCACACAGGATTCAACTCCATTTGCTAGTGACAGAATTGGAACTTACTTGGTATCCTGTTGATGGCCCTCAGAGGTCGAAGTACACGGATTGTCCTAATAGCAGAAAGGTTGATGTTTCCCACATCCAGGCAGTACTCTAAAGCCCTGAAAGAAATTAACCTTAATGTAATTCCTTAAATAATATTGAATATCCAAAATGTTTTGTGATCAAACGTTCATAGTCCAGTCCAGTTATTATTGATATGATTAGAATTTATCCTTTATAAATCCTCATTTAATTAATTAAAAATATCTCGTTATTTTGTGGATCACCTATTTTTGCCGAACCAATGTCCACTCCAGATTTTCACAATCGACAATGGTGATATTCTCTTTCTCTCTGTAATGTACTCATATAATGATGTGTCATAGGCTTAAACCAAAGAGTTATGGCATGAAATCAATGTCTTCTTCCATCAGAGAGACACACTCAATTCTAAACTGCTTTATCATCAATATACCAACGCTGCAAAAATCTATGAATCCAGCAAGAATTATTGCCTCAGCCCTAAGAGCAATCGACTCACGAAACACATGTAGAAAATTTCAGCGAGAATACTTTCTGCATTCACCCCTGGTCGTTGATTTATGAGAGCTGAGCCAATTTGTCATATGCTCATGACGGGACGCGAAACAGCAATTTGATATCAAAGCAAAAAGGCTGCTATGATAAATTGGTAACGGATGCTGAGGTAACTGGGAAGTGACTCAGTTTGGTGTGACATAACTTGAAACGTTTCTTTAGAGCTTGGAGTAGTCGGTAACTAGAAATCTCAAGGTGTGTTCAACTACGATGGTTAAATTCATTATTTGCTCCAGAATTTGCTAATTGAAATATTTGTGGATTCAAATTTCGTAAGAATCTCACAAACTATGCTTGTAGGGAGATAGGGTGTTGTCTGTCGAGAAATATGATCTAATTTCTTCCTTAATAGTATTTATTCAAATAATACCATTTCTGCAACGAGGCTGCTAATTATATCATTATTTACAGCATCACTATTTATAACAACCCAATGACGTAATGTATTTTTGTTTCTTTGTGTTCGATATCATTAAATTCAAGGATGATATTCAGTCTGTAACAAAGAGCATTTTGGGAAAAAAAAAATTTCTTAAGAAATCCCAGCTGTGAAACAACCAAACAAGTATCTACTGAAAAATACAAGGTGGAATTCAGTGTGCGACTTCGTAAAAGAGATTCTTAGATTACTTTCTTAATAGGGCAGTCGAAACCTGCAGCGTTATCCTGGCCAGGTAAAGATTAAGATGACTTTCACAAGACAATGTACATTGTGCCCCTACAATAGTAGCTTCACTGCACACAAGTGCTGTTATGCGGTGCGGTATCTTCTACAGCTGAATGAAGGCGATGGACAAAAGTCTTTTTGGATCCACAACAGGAAATGCAGGACTGCTCCTGGAACTGCTGCGAGTATGACGAGTGGTTAGAATTAAAATTACTTTCTCATATTTATTCAAACGTTGAGAATATTTAAGTGTCTGCGCATAGTAAATTTTTCATTGGAGTACATTAACTGTAATGTGTTGAACTGCAATTTTTCTCCTAAATATATTAGGATTTAGATTTCTAGTGTGCCTGATGAATTCCCTAATAATTGAACAGCAACAGCTTTTATAACCCAACTGGTTAATGTTCAATTTTCTGAATTTGCGCCGTATTTCCCAATAGTTTTGTTAAGATTACAGACTTTTCTAGAAGTACATTGATATCTAAATTCTAAAAGTGCGCGCCCTTGGCGAGGTTTCCAAGATTCATTGATTCTATCGATCTTCTGCTGCTAAGTGTTAATGTCGTTGAAGCCGCAGAACTGAAGCGTGTGGAACTATCAGTCGGCGAACTCAAACTGGGGTGAAAATTCGCATTAAAACAGCACAATCAGTTTTTTTTTTTTTAAAGTAGTGTACTTTATATGAACCACTGATAACGAAACGAGGTTAGCGTCAGCACCAACAGATAACAATGCGAATTGAGTGTGCGCCAATATGTCTCGTGCCACTGATGCTGGATAACCCACGAAGGCTATTAAGAAGCGCATTTTCAGAATCCAAATCACCGGTCGAATCTTTCGATTCATGACCTTCAACACTAATACTAGTTAGTGGAAATTAAAACAATACAATGTCTTGCTAATGAGGCCAGAAGACCGAAAGAGTTACACAAATATCATTTGAAGAAATGTAAATATAATAAATTCTTCACACACGTAACTACGAACTCACACCAAACTTTTTTACCTTGATATTGGATGTCGTAAGATAACTGTCGCGCCAGTAATGCTTTCTGACATCTATTCTGAAGCGTATTTTGTTTTATAACTCTGAATTCGGCTGAAGAGTTTTCCAAGCGTGATACTTCTTCTTAAGTTCGCAAACTCTCGTAACAGATGCTTCGAGGTGTTGTTATTTGCTGCGAGTTTACAATATTCTCTCTCTCTCTCTCTCGCCGTGAACATGTTTTAGAAAGTTTTTCTGTCGTCTAATTTTCTGTTTTCATTTTCTTAAAGCTCCTTGTATGTTTACTGTAATATATAACCGGGCACGTTCGAAATTTAGGTCTTATAGAACAAGAAACCGTAACATGAAGCAATTTTGCTGTTTGATTTATTCTGTGTTGCATCTACAGTAACTTTATATGCAGTAAAAAAACTGTAATCATTGCTACGTACTCGTAGTGTCTTTCCTTCAAGAAAGATATCTTCCCATAATCTACTAATAAGACGAGTTGAGTTTTCGTTTTATTTGGCATAAACACACAGAAGCATTTCTCTGATTTTGCAGTCACTCGATCTCAAATTGAGTCTGAGGTGCCATCATACAGCATAAATATTCAGGATAGTTATATTTATAAACTTTTCTTCTCCAATGGGAACACAGATGTTAACTAGAATCTGTCATGACAGAAGACGTCCAACGAACAGTTCTGTTATCCCTTGCAAGAGAGTCATTTTATCCCCTTTCAAAATGATGAAATATGTTCATTCATCCTATTTTTATTGTTCCTTATCCTAGAAGAAAGTTTATACCAACGAAGAATAGCAGTAAGAATGTATGAACAAATATAAACAAGAAATGAAAAAAAAAACATGTTATGAATTGATATTAACCGCAATATAAATGTTGATTTAGTAAACAACATTTTTCTCCTCTTTGCTTGGTTAGAGACGAGTCCCGTTTCCAGTTATTTCGAGGGGATGGGAGGATGCGTATCTGGCGAAAACCGCACGAAGCTATGCACTCTTCATGTCAAAAAGGAATTGTTTAGACAGGCAGACTGTCGGTCGGTAATGGTCTGGGGTGTGTTCAACTGACACACGTTGGAACCGCTGGTACGTTTAGATGCATCCCGGAACGGTTCAGGTTGCGTGTCCATTCTTGAAGACCATTTGTGGTGAGTAGAACATGGTTCGAAGAGCATTCCACAGATTTTATCACTATGGAATGGCCTCTCCGTTCATTGGACCTGAACCCTGTGGAGCATCTTTGGGATGCTGTGGAAAGGTACGTTCGAGCTTTGGATGCTCCACCCGGGAATGCGACGGAATTATGGACAGTAGTTCAGCAACCATGGATGGAAATTCCTGTGGAACGCTTTTATCAACTAGTGGACTCGATGTCTCGCCGTGTGACTGCCCTTATCCGGGCGAAGGGTTGGCCTACCCGTTACTAGGCAGGTATCCCATGGTTTCTGTCCACTCAATGTATATTATGTTTGTAAAGTGTGTGGTTCCTCGGTTTGCTGGATGAATACCGAGTTTACTAGGGGGAGGGGTAGTTAACGTTGCTGTGCTTGTATGGGACTGGTTAACTGTGACACAGAGTGAAAAAAAAGTCCATAAAGAGTCCATAAAAAGTTCATAAACATTGAAATAGGTGCAAAAGCCACTAGTAATCACACATCATCCGAGAAAACATATTTAAGCAGCTATAAGGGAGGATGCGGCAGAGTTGTGAAAGTGTCATACTAAACTTTATTTGTTCAAACGAAATTGAGCTTTTAATTAGACCCGACAAACGTAGACATGGTGCCCTCACAGAGAGAGAGAGAGAGAGAGAGAGAGAGAGAGAGAGAGAGAGAGAGAGAGAGAGAGAGAGAGAGAGAGAGAGAGAGAGAGAGAGAGAGAAGCAGGAATGGAGATGAAAATTTTCATTATGGTAGCTACAGCGTATTCAGGGAGGATAGAGAGGAGGGAGGACGTCATACTTCTTATTAAAATCTTTGAAAGCGATTAGACTGTACCAAGAGTCAGATAAAATTCAAATTTACACCGTTGAGTCTGTGTGGTGCAAGTTGATCTGTATTAAAGGGGAGGTGATATTGGTGGTATGTTACAGACCAAATAATTCTGACTTCACCCTGCCTCTTAGTACTTGGGAATCGTGGATTGAGAATACTCCATAGGGAAACAACATTATTAGGAATCTGGATGATCATTATTTACTCCAACACGCCAGAGAAACTAAAAAGATCTGTAATATCTTCAACTTGGTTCTCACGAAGAATCCAGACTGCATTCAAAACTTGACGACACAGGAAACAACAGTGAACAGTGATCGCAATGTCATAAAAAGAGTAGTAGCCAAAGAGATTTAGATTTCTGTGGTCCAAGGAAAACAGAAGATCTTCAATTTCAAGAGGGGACCGGCAATGGATCAAAGTGTTTCTTGAGTTCTATTAACTGGAGGGACAACCATACCTGTTTCATAAGAGTTTATTATAGGAAGAATTAAAGGAATTTATCCTGGATGCTAAAATACATTTGTTCCAGTGGAACATATGTTCCATACAGTGGATTGTTGCCTTCCACACCGTGGGTTCCACGGTGTGGAAGGCAATAATCGCAATCACCCTGCTAACAACGAGGACCCATGATTTGCCCACTAGAATAGAGATCTATGAGTTACAGAAGTTAAAAACTGTTTTATTCTAGGATGCAAACTGAGAACCACTGTAGTAAAATATCCACTGACGCCTACCCAGCTAGATTAACTGTTTATCCAAGTTAACGAGATGAAAAACTAGTAGGCTAGAGTTAAGTAAAATTGAATCTCGTCTTATTTCGCACAAAAGGTTCTACTCGCCCCTGCTTTCAACTACTAATAGCTGAAATTCTCTGCTTGGAACAAGCGCTTGAAGGTCAGCCTTTTTTGTTTTAACCCTAAAGAGCGAAGTATCTACAAAGATCCTTATGGTACAGGGGCATCATTAAATAAAACTGAAAGGAATGGGTGTAATTTATGAATCCAAAGTGAACCCATTAACGTGGAAGCAGCAGAAGAAAGAAGGAAGGAAAGAAAGAAATCACGCTGGTGTATTTGAAACTGAAAGTAGCCTTCGTTGTTAGAAAGAAAAAGGTGTGATCAAATGAGGGGAGGGTGCAATCTGGAAGTTCCTGATGGAGAGCGAAGTCGGGACTGAGAATACTAGAGTTAATGTAGCGTGGATGAGGATCTGGCGGTCAAGTTTGGCAATTTATCACACTGTGAGTGACGTCTCTAGTACAATCAGTCGCTATTCGTGAAAACGGTCCGAATTTCCTCTAGCGATTTGAGTAACTGAAGAAAGTAAAGTTATTTGCAAAAAGCAGCTAGCACTCTTGATGGTTTCCAGTCTCTTTTAAGCGAACCCAGCTATAAAATTATCAGATAATTTTCATGATTATTGAAAACGCAAAAAAAGTTTCCGATGATCAACAGGAAGCTGTTCTTGTAGGGCTCGAATTTCTATTGATTTTTGTGATATTCAAGGAAGGTTTACAGAAGAAAGTTGTACTGAAGAGCCGAAGAAGAAAGCTTGGCGAGATTGTAATTTAATTCTTAATGGACGCTAGCTGGTTGTTGATGTGTTCGGATAAAGAAATAGGTGGAATTACAGTGTTGCTAGAAATTTCCAGGAATCGCTTTGTTTCCTCATCTATCTTAAGTTCGCAAGAATCCGAAAATTGTGGTTAAAATTGTGAAAGGTTACAAGAAATTTTTGGAGAGTTAGCAATGTCGAAGAGACAAACTTTAGAGTAGCACAAACGAGTTTGTGAAGAAAGAGAAATAGTCCGTGACAATTCTTGAACCGGCTGTCCGAAGACTGCTGCAAATGATGAAAGCTTTGATGAAGCAAATGATGAGAGCAATACAACTTGGGATGGATAAAGAGGATCTTAATTAAATTTTAACCATAAGAACTAAAATGAAGGAGGTTTTTGTAAAGTTGATAGGTAGTAAAATCTTGACTCGTGGTTAAGACAAGAGGGAATAGGTTTATACTGAACTTTTGAACAAAATTCAAGGAGAACCTAATTTGGAATTGGTTGATGAACTATGTGGTGGCTGGAGTCCAATTTAGTGACGGTTTTAGATGTATAAAAAGGGATGTGGAGAAGCCAATTGGATCATTTTATTAAAAGCACGTTGAAGATTAATTTGGTCAAATGTATTTGTGATGGAAGAACAGAGCATAACATCTACAAACATGCAAATATGGACAGGCAGACCTGATGAGGTCAGAATAAGGTAGTTAATGAACAACTTTAAGGACAATGGGGTCCAAAGTGGATGATGGATGCCTGCATGTGGTGGAGAAAAGATTTTGAATGCGTATTTTTAATAATGACCACAGTTACCTTTTTCGTAGTAAAAGTAAGGTAAGATTGATCCTCCACGGAGAAGAATCTGGTTCTGTTAGGTTTTAAGTTTATTTAAAAGGACACTTATTCATTACCATTGCTTGGGTACACAAAGCAACTCTCATATTAGGGTCACACAAGATCTATCATCTGTCCATGTGTATTATGTCCATAAAATGTGCGTTCTTGGATCATTTGGCTGTCTTGCTGGACAAAAACCCGAGTCTACATGACAACTGGTACACCAATAAAACTGTTTCTGTAATAATAATGCTCATGTGTATTCTCTCAGATTATTCATCAATTGATAACTGCGTTCGTTCTCAGTAGAGAACACGTATAGGGATTAACACCATCACGTGACAATATTGCTAATATTCCACGCACGGATTATTTTGCTTGCTCAGTTCTACCCAATGTCTGGAACCTTGTTCTGGTCACACGCTAACAAGGCAACCCATAAAATGATACTGCAGGTCTCTTAATCCTTCCATTAAGTTCCCAGCAGGCATGGAGCCGTGATCACTGTATGTGTGTGTACACCCCATTAGATCTCTACTTGGGTATATTTTATTTCGGAAGAATAAACTTTAATACAATAACTCCGAGTGCAAAATGGAAGATAAGATTAGCTTTGTTCTGTTAGCCATGTAATTAGCACTGTCCACGAAGATATATGGACCGTATTAAGATCGTTGTAATAACAGCTCGTGCAGTTTTCCAAGGCATTTAATCCTTCAGAAAGGAATTTCGGTGTTCTCATATGGAAAGTTGCATAATTACTGGTTATTATATTTGCGTCGATACCACTCGGAAAAATAGAAAACTCTGTTTAGCACTTGATATCGTAGTTTGATAACAAAACTGTTCTCTAACTGATAAATCAGTAAAGTCATAATTCTCCGATAAGAAGCAGCTGAAATATTCTTAAGCTGCTGTAATATAACACTTTAAAAGCATGTTATGGTCAGTTATTTATGTTTAATGGCTTTGTAATGATTTTCAATACCAGGATGTTGAAATAAGTTTTCAGAAAATCTAAGACAATCGACTTACACCTGTATAAGTCAATTTTCTTAGCTGTTTGGTCTCCAAACAGTGTTCAAACAAATTCTTTCAACAGATGTGACTTGAATGGTCAGAAGAGAAATCATAGACGGGTTTATCTAGCAGAGAATCGTTTTGTTCTGCCGCTGAGACCTCATATACTTTAAATAACTTGGAAGCCTGCAAAAATTTGAAGGTATATTGCAAGTTAAGTGGAGTTTGGTACAACAGATTGTTAATTACTAGAAGAAGAAACCCCTATCGGTGTCTTAAAAACGTTACTGCTGTCCCTGGATGAGGAGAAATCATTATTCCTCTCACAAACTGTCCGAATTATAGGAAAAGTGTGGTAAAAACCTCACGCACATCGCTTAGAATCTTGCAATAGTCACATTTCGCCTTACATTGATCTCAGTGTCTGACAGTTGTTATCTCACAAGGTCTACCGATTGTCGCTGGAACTTTGAATGCACCTTTGAAGGCCAGGGCAAAGATGGACAGAAATTGTGCATTTTGTGGTTTATTTACTTGTTGGTTGGATGAAAAGCCCGAGTTTCAAAGATGGAAAGCACACAACCCTCGTTTGAGGCCGACTTGGCGGGTTGAAAAAGAAGACCATAAATGTTCCACTCATCCAGAGGGGATTCAAACATCCTCAAGACACCACCTCGAAGATGAGGGTGTCCCTCATCTTCGAGAAATAGATTTGATAAAATCAAGCGATACCAACATTTGTCCAGGTCTACTCCAAAAGTAATTGAGATAGAAACTAGACCAAAGCGCCTGTTCTCCATCATTAATCTTAGTTTCTTTTAGTTAATCTGAGATTTATGATTTTAAATTAGATTATACATTATGCAATTCTTTCTTTCACTCTGTTTGCAATGTACTCACCCAGCCACCACAATGAAGCAATCCAAACGATTCCACGTGTCGTCCATATATGCTGTCTTCCCTGTGATTCCCATGGCTATCATCTTGATCATCATCTCGATAGCAAAGAAGGCGAAGATGAAATCGTCGAATAATTCCAATATCCTGCATCGATGTGTACTGCAGACCTCATCAGCGCACGGCTGATACATACCTAGAGTGATACAGTTGAAGAGAATTGCCATCATACTCACCCGCTCGAACCACGTAATAAAGAATTAAGGAAAATACACCAACAACAAGATAACTATGAACTTAAACTCTAAATTAATTTTTAAACACTAGAGAAATCGTGCGTTTAACTCTAAATCAATGTTTAAATACCGCTAAATGAATTCGGGTGAATTAAAAGTTACTTAAACCAACTTAATCCACCTGATTTACCAATCTTTGCGCAGTCCAGAAATTAAAGAAACATTCCTTTAATTACATAAACTAGTTTAAATTATTTATCTATTACTCAACTGCAACTGTCAGCATTCATAAATAAATAGGACACATCTGAATAAAAGATCATCATTGAATAATTAATGGCGCTCAATGGAAAAGGTTCTCCTGGAACTTTGCATCTTTTTCAAAGGAGTTAAATGAAATAGGGAATAGGAAATCCGCTTTCATTTCGTATTCTCTATATGTGGGAAAGTATTGACTTCGGGGGGGGGGGACCACCAGCTTTAAACCTACTACACTGCCACATACAAAAACCCGGCTATGATTCTTCTACCTGAGGTTGTTTAAAATTGGCCAAATTTTTCTTTCTAAGGAACATGAACATCCTGAGAGATATCGCGTTGTTTGATAATAATAAATATCGTATTACCATTTGAGAAATTTGAAAGAAACACGATGCTACCTTCTTGGCCTGTTTCTTAAAATAAATGATCTCAGAGAGAAAAACAGCGATAAAAGTTTGTTTTCCACTGAAGGATAAAAGTAATTTCATCGTGATTTTATTTAGTAACTTTAGACAGTGATTCTGTTGAGTAAATGTGGTGGCTGCCTTGAAGCAAATATCTCTCGGGTTAACTCAAGGATGGCCTTAGAAGATGCAGCAGAATTTTACCGAGTAAGACGTTATTTTATTGAACTAAATTTTGTTTGGCCTCATAAATAATAATATTGCGTTTACAGAAATACAACAGTAACGTAAATCACTATAAAATGACAAAGGATTTCTTCTTTTTATTTAAAAAGGAGCTGCAAGGAATTCGTAATTGGAAACTTTGCTTAATAAATATGCGAGAAATATTTGATTTATAAAAACAGTATCTGGTCCTAACTCACATGAGAAATTATTTTAAATCGCGATATAAGAAATGATAAAGGAATTACACAAGATTAGGAGAGTAGAGTTATCAGAGAGTAAGAAATTTACACATTGGTATCCCGCCTCCTCGTGGCTAGGACGGGTGTTAGGAAGTAATCTTCCTGGTAGTAAAGTGGCCAATGGAACTTTCTCCTGTAATGCACGTCATTTTGGACATTGAGCGTAGATGGCTGAGAAAATGGACTACCGATGATAACTACTACTGCTACTACCAGCCCTAATGTTCCAATGAAACTGGCGAACTAGGATTTGTTTTGTATCCAGCGGAGGTTGTTGTTGTTGTTAAAATTTTGTAAAGTCACCTCTTGTGACTTGCGATTCATCCACGAGAAGTGGACAATGGAGAAAGAAGGTTCAAAATATTGCTGTAGAAGCTACTGACAAAACAAGACTCGTGGAAGAAAATCATCTTGTGAAATGTCCTACAATCGCTGCACGTGATATGGATACAGTTGCTGCTTAAACAGAATTATCCATGCATTTTAATATACTGCTGCTACATTTCTCTTGCTAGTTCCAGGATCCTCCTCGATCGTGTTCTCCACCTCTTCCTCTAAAGCAGTAGTTTGGACAGTTTATGGTTCTTCCCAGGTCAGCGGTAACAGGCGAAAAGGATTCTGTATCTAGAAGACGCAGATGGATGGCTCCAAAGGTATCTTGGACTGGACAATGGCCACCGTAAGTGGGTGGTTAATGCTAGGTTGCATAAGTACACGTGCTTTGGGTGATCAGGATTCAAGCTCGTGGGACTGCTAAATACGGATCTGTTCCTTGTATTCCATCTTGTGAACTCCTTTGTGTTACGTTTGGAAAATAGTGCGTTTACGATCCAATTTGTATGTTTCACGGACTGCCAATGAGTTATTCTGTGTTTTTCAGAATGACAAGGGATACCATTCATTTTTTAAATACTTTTGTACGGTAGAATCCTAAAAGACACTGAGGGCTTCACACTTTTGCATTCTGCAGGATAAAAAACCCTTGACGGGCAAAGAGAGCTTAAGCTGAGCACAAAAAATCATTGATAAACCACTGAAACAAGTTCTAGTCGTACGCAGTCAAAAAGGAAAACAGTAAATCAGATGGACCACTCTTACAAGATCAATGCAGTGCAACTATAGATAATCCGGGTGAAGTGGCAAAATGGACGAAGGTACTTTACGATCTTTAGAATTGAATGCACAATGGAATCAATGTGTTTTCAGTTGGGGAGAACAGTGATAGAAAATAAATCAGATTTTAATATTGTGATCTTGGAGAACTGCCTGTGGAAAAAGGAAGCTTGAGGGAGGGAAAGGCACAAGTTGGAGGCATAGAGCTAGTTATTGGGAAAATGAGGTATGCAAATGTATCGAATCGTTTAGGATGTTAATGAGGCCATCCAATAGACTCCTGGGTGATTATTCTTTGGTTGGAGAAGCATTAATATTTTCCCTGTCCATAATGAAGCAACTAAAGAAGTGATTGGCAACTGATGGCAGGTTAGAAAGACTGGAATCTATGGTGAAGGACAATACAAAACTACCTTGAAAAAGATGGAAAGATGGATTGTTTTGCATGATATGCGTTTCACTCAATGTTGTATTTTAAAATTTGGCTGAAACGTAAATTTCAAGACATATTCAGTCTATCCTGAAGTATATACTGCAAGGTCATGATCAAAGTCATGCATTTCCAACCTCAGAAAGATTTTCCAGCTTTGTTATTCTAGTTTAATTTGGAGATACGTATTTTTGATTAGATCATGCCATATATGTTGCCAGTTATTTTTTTTTGCGAATTGTTAGTTTGAGTTTAAAGTCTTGCCTGAGCAATCTGGTTAATTATCATGAAGTGATCATCAAACAGTTGGATGCAAGAAGACATTCTGTATTATATAACTTTCATTTTAGTATAGCGTTTCATATAGTTCCCTGTGAGATGTAACTGGCGCGAGCTGGAATCACAAGAAAAATCTTTAAGTGGATAAAGGGGCAATTGAAGAACAGGGGACAAAAGCTTCATAAAGGACCTTCAGATACCAGTTCTAGGAAAAGTTTGCAGATGAAAGTCGGGTGGATGATAAATCACTAGAACTTGGCATGTTGCTTTCGTATGACTTTAACCAGTTGCTGTTGTTATTGCTTTTACTTTATTGTTAAGGTAACCAAGGCCACGCCTGAGATCAACTAACTCAGCTACGTTGTGCAAAAGACTCATAAAAATTCCTCGCGTCTTTGAAGAGATTTGAACTCAAGTCTTTTCCACCCGGTGTGGGGAAGGCGGTGATTATATCAACTGCGCTACCCAGGAGGTTTTAATATCATAGACATCAATGCCGGATGGGAAGAATCCTAAAAGAAGTCTACGGAGCTATATGCACTCCCCGTAAGCGCTTGTATCTTTGTGGCACACAGATACTCACTTGTACATCCACTTGTAATAGTTTCATGAACGGCAACAGTGGTCACAGAGTCATAGAAACGCCATGCTGCCCAACAAATCCGGAATATATCATATCTTCCATGGTCATGCTACGGTGTGAAGAATGTTTTCTTGGCACAGTTTGGAATTTCGCAACTCATGGATGCCTAAAGTATCGTCGATGATCAGGCTCTCCTTCATCGCTGAAGCATCCAGTCAGAAATAGGATTTTCCAGGACTACAACGCCATTGTTCGTAGGGAATGACTTGAAAATAGCACCCAATGTATGCGGTATCTTCTTTGGCTCTCAGATTTCTCGGATAGGAATCCAACTGAAAACTGTAGGATCATTTGGAAAGGTGCATGAGAGAGAGAGGGTGAAAACAACTGCCGAAGAATGCTGGAACTTCGAAGAAAATATTCTTAAAAGAATAGAATAACATTACCTATAATAGCCATGTATGAATGTGGAATCAATGCCAAAGAGGACGGCTGCTTCCATCCCCCTCTAAAGAAGGATCAACTCGTTATCAATTGAATTCCCTAATATTTTGGTTTGGTAGGGTACTGCTGGAAGACAGGGAGTAGCTTCCACGAGTAGAAGTTGGCAGAGGCAAGGATAAAAGGAAATTATTCTTTAATCCCAAGATAGAATTGAACAGCAAGAGCCCAAAGAAGTTTGTAGAGAGGATAATAAACATCGGAGGATTGATTAATGAACTTCTCCATTGCAGACTTTCATATAACAAGTTTAAGGAGCTAAATATTGAGAAATGTACTTCTCTGAAAGATCATGGCTTAACTAACACGCTTGAAAAATCTTCAAATAACACTTCTGAGGCTGATGACTACAGTTTTTTTTTTCCTTTTTGTTTCTGAGAAGAAACGGTACCGAAATGAAGTGGGATATCATTATCCCATCAATCATTGCCCCCCTCCTACCCGATTTAGCGCAAAATAAAATCACTTTGATGACTTCCCCTGCTCCGGATTCCAAGCGTTAAGGTCAACTGGTGAAAATAACAAAACCTGGTTCATTTTCCCTTTCTTCCACGATGCAGATAATTCAGTGACATCATTTAAAAGAATTTAAGTTTAAGATTTAAAATTAAAGATGACTCTAATGATGCCAAAGCGGAGGAGGGCTCAGTTATTTACATAATGGAGGGAACAACCTGACTGGTATTTACATCCACAGTCCAAACACAGATAATTTTCTTTTAAATACTGGCAGTTTCAAGATAATTATACACCTCAAACCTCTTTTTTTTATTAATTCCAAGTTGCGCACTCAGTACCTGATGAGTAACTTAATGCGAATATCGCGGGCTACGAAAAATAATCCACACCACTCGGTACACTGCTTTAGACCGTTAATTTATATTTCTAATACATATTAAAAGGAAATCATTTAGAAGAGCGCAGCTGCTGGGCTTCGCACGAATAACTTTTGCAGAACATAAAAACCCACAAAGCAAAATATGGGTTGGACGAAGTGGTTTTGGCAAAATGCCAAAGCAGATGCACAAACAAATGTCCAGCGATCCTTTGAGAGCAAACGCTGAAGGTTTATGCAAAGTTTATTCCACTACAATTATTCTTTCTATTTAAAAAGTTTTCTTTTTTTTTGTCTCCAAGACCCGCCAACCTAATTATAGTTCGGTTACGCTACATCCATAATCTGCGCGTGTGCTAAGAACAGAAGAAACCCATAATCGTCGCAAGGGGTTGTCACTGGACATCACGAATTAAACCGATTTCAAATCGTACAGCGATGAGGCACATTTTGTTCAAAGTCCCAACCTGCTACAGAGGGATTTTCTCCAAATAGGACGTTTTGTTATTCAGCAGCGAAATGACCTTTTCAGCGTCGAAAAGGTCATTCAGGTATGGTCGTGTATTCAAACGTTTGACGTCTGTTAGCAAGTTTTCGATCAGATAGAAACAAATAAATAATCCAGGACGGATACCGTTCCCTCATCGCTAGTTGCCATTGGCAACCAACTATCAACAGTATTTCATTATTCGGACACACCACTGATATGTCTGTTGATGAAATGGCCGAAAGTTCGACAAAACAGGTCTGCCGCGCTCTCTCCAATAACTTATTAACTGATAGCTGGTTGCTATGGCGACAACTACCAAAAATATTTGAAACTCTCTTTCGGATAGTTGGAAGATCTTGTTTTAGTAAAAGTTGGATTTAAGACGGAACTTGTAAAGTTGCTTGATGAACGCCTAAGAATTCTGGAACAGGGATAAATCCATTTTAATCTGTTGAGTTCTTTGGGTGATCGATCTCATAACTGTTTCTTAATTTATACATAAAAGGAACGATCAAAAGATAGTAAATGCGTTGCCTTATTGTCAAGTTGTGCGTGATTTCTGTTTCAAACAACGTGGGTCCAGAACTCGTGTTGAATGCACAGTCAAAGAATGTTTACTTGAAATGGGAGGCATTAAACCAATTTTCGATTTATTACACATCCTTCTTTTTGACTCTTGGTATCTCAGGGTTGGTGTACTGAAAAGTTACTTCTAACTACGACTTCTCACAGTGACTTAGATGGTGACAATGTTTTGTTATATATTAGAACTACTTTCGGATTTCTAATACCTCTGGAGATTCTTCTATTAGATCCTTGGGAAAGCTACTCTAGTGGATTTTTCTTTTGGACTTGTATTGTCTGGTGAACTGTTAAAGCCACCTTCGACTTCCTATTGAGTACATAGTGTATGTATTTGTTAATACTGAATCTTGTCGTGTTAATGGAGTGATGGAGTGAAATTTGGTCCATGGTCTTTGGGCTCTTTCCTCAAAGAAGACAGGAATGTCCCTGACGAGCTTTCTTTTGTTTGCTGATTCTGATAACAGGATGGGATTTTTGGTAAGATGCTAGGCGATGGTATAACAGAGGACAAAATGTACACACAAAACACCACACGCACAAGACCGAATTTGGCGCAAGTCTTACCACAAGATGAAGGGGGGAAGACCCTGGGACCCGCAACGACTACATTTAAATACCAACTACTTATTACACATTCCGAGAGAAGGGTTCTCTTGCGAAGAGTACCTGCAACCACTACCACAAGATGTCAACTTTAGGGTGTTTGTTGATTTCTGAAAAATTGGAATGGCAAGAAGATCCAGTGTGGCTGTGTGTAATAAAGTTTTAATTTTCATTCTAAAAAACAAAGAATTGCGTTCTAAGGATTAAACTCGTTGAAAAACAATTATTTCTCAATTCCCTCACCCTTTCACTGTTTCTTTCATCATTCTACATACAAGGTAAGATCACTGGATAAGTCGGACCATGAGTTACTGGACAAAGTCATCGAGCATTGAAAATTCGATTTAAGAACCGTTTCCAGTCTGCTTCTTTATGGTTTTTATTGTGGTTTTACCATTTTCTTTCCCATTATACATCAACAGGGTCATCAATACAATTTCTGAACGATGGACCTCTCTTTTTCAAATGATTTTGGGAATAATAATCTTTTATATATCGAAACTTGCGTAGTATCACACGTGGAAAAATATCGTTTATAGGCGAAGTTGCTGTGTAAATAGAAATGCAAATAAAAGGATGAAAACGCGCAGTGGAAAATAATGGTAAAAGAATCGTCTTTTCAATAATTCATAGTTGAGCAACACCTCGAGAGCAAAACGGTTTACGAATCAAAGGGAAAATGAATTTTTAATTGCACCGCTACGATAAGTGAGGGACAACAGGTAGGGTTTCTTTATCTACTCGAGAATTTCGTATGCGTGGAGAAGTATATGAAATAGTAAAGGGCCCTGCATTAAAGAAGAAGAAATTTTTCCTCGCACTCACTCTGAGCTCGCCATTAAAAATACATTAGCTTCGTTTCAGCAGCTCCTCTTATCTGATCTGCTTCGAAAGAAATACAAATCGAACCGGTCTCTCGCAATGAGTGAGCGCAGGTTTTAAAAACATCTTCAACATTTGTCGATTTTCTCTTCGGGAGTCGACAGAGAAGTGATTATAGGCTTCTTACAAGAACTGCGAGAATATTTGCCGATTTTCTATTTTATACAAACAAGTTTTTCCACCTTCGACTGCTAGCTGACAGGATACTACTCGATACTGCGAAATATATGCATAAAACATGTAATAATATTTGGGAAGACAACCGATCGAAGCATATGCCCACTGGGATGGAAAAGTGCTGGGATTTTCATCCAGAACCGAGTCAGAGAAATGGTAGATGAGCATCGTAAGATTTATTTTTTGGTATGATTTTATTTTCTCTTCTGAATCCAAGTGTATTGCTTTTTTATTATTTTTCGGGGAGGGTTAGACATTGGCCAGAATAATCAGGGGTTATTCAAGCTTCTCTAAGAGTTTTTTTTTGAATCTTCGCAGCGTGACAAATTCATTACGTTTCTCGATCAGTTATAAATAAAATGTTACTAAGCAAAATGCCTTAGTGTTATGAAAAGTGGGCAGTGTTCAAAGACTATATTATAAATTATTAGTATTAATAATTTTTGAAGTATTGTAACATCAAAAGGTAGATCCCCAAAGACCAACAAAAGGATTTTAATCCTTTTGTTGGTCTTTGGGGATCTACCTTTTGATTGTCCCAAAGACCAACCAAAGGATAAAAATCCTTTTGTTGGTCTTTGGGACAATTTCAGGTCCAGTTACGATTTCCCAGCTCTCGTTCCCTCCCCACTTTAAAAATCGGCATTAATCGACAAGGAAATTGCGGATTGCTACCAAAATTTTATTTATTGCGTATATTCTGTTGGTTCTTTGGATGGTTCAAGGACTATTCCGATTTCATAGCGTTCTCTCTTTAGTTTCCTCTTACAGAAATATTATTATTAATTTGGGACAGGAGTTCTGATGCATTTAAAATTTCAAAGCTTAATTAGAATACTTTAGAAATCTTTGCAAGAGACTTTCATGTCTATGGCTTAGCTTATTTTGTTACAAATCGTGAATAATTGCTAACTCCTTGAAATGTAACGAGCTTTACTCAATCCACTTTACATTTGATGTAAAGTGGATTGAGTCCAGACTGATGATCCCGAAAAGTCTTAAATCAAACACTCTCGATCCAGAAAAATCTTAAACTGAAAGCTCAAGGTCCAGAAAAGTCTTATATTGAACTTGTAGGACCAGAAAGCCTTATATCGAACACTTTAGGTACAGAAAACTCTTAAATCGAACATTCGAGACCCAAAAAACTCTTAAATCGAACACTTGACATCCAGAAACTCTTAAATCGAACAACGGAGATCCAGAAGTCTTAAATCGAACACCTTTGGTCCAGAAAACTCTTAAATCAAACATTCGAGATATGTTGTTGTTGGGTTTTTAGGAGCATTAGCAACTAAGGCCATATTGCTCCGGGATATGCGGTGGTCATTCCCCGACCTTTCTGCATCCTCCGTATTTGGTGATCACGGGCTCGAACCCCGGTCTAATCAAGAAGCATGTGCTACGCACTGCTGCTCCTGCCCACCTGGCTATGGAGGCGCCTATTCGAGATACAGAGAAACTTCTAAAATCGAATAATATAAGTCCAGAAAAGTCTTGAATTTAGGACCAGAAAACTCGAGGAAGATTAAATTCTGAAAACGAGGTCCGTGAAATTTTTAAATCGAATAATAGAGGTCTAGAAAATTCTTAGTCTTCAATTTAAGACCTTTCTAATATATTATAGTATATTTATTAACGCAACCTTTGCAGTAAATTTATCAAACAAGTTTTTGATACAAGTTGTATCAAAAAAATGGAGTAGAATCCATTTTTTTTGATAGAATTCTTAAAACGCGTTTTTTGGGAGATAACAGACACGGACATCATGAAAGCTGATACAGCAACTTGCCCTTACATAGTTTATGAAAAGAAACATCAATAAATGTTCTACGATCCACTTAAGAGTTACCGAATCACCCGCATTTCTTAAGAACACAAAGGTTAAAAGATACCTTCTAGACATTGAGGGGTATCGAGAGGTGCTTCCCACTATTTTTCCACCAGAAATATAAGCAAATAATGTAATCTGAGACCACCCTAGGCAACGGAAATACCTCTCTTTCAAAGAAGGGTTTTTTTTGTCCTCCTCCAAAGTATCCAGTGTCGTGCTTTGATAGTGGCCGCAGCCGTAACTAGTAAAGTGCTTCGCTTTAGCTCGTGCGCGCAACTTCGAGTCGTTATTCAGAGCATTGTTGGTTATCAGAGTGAGACGACAAGGAAAATATCAACCTCTCTTCCCCGACCCTTCCATTTGTAGGTGACGGAAGGCACCATCGATCGTCAAATAAAGATTCGAAGTCTTTTTTACCGAGTTTCCAACAAAATTCGCAGTTTTATTTTCAACCCATACTCTTCTGCTGGTGCGGTGTGTAATTTCCCATGTACCACCTTTGGTTGGCTCTTATTTTAATCGTGAAAATGTCTGTAGAACGTCTAAAAGTGAGCGCTAATACAAGATGCAGGCTATGTCCATCTGTTAGCTACAGGTTCTCTGTTGTTGCTAATGATCTACTTTGGCAGATGCCAGTAATTGGATTTCGCGCTGCAAAAGCTTGTACCGGCGCTATAAATAGTAATATAATGTTGACGTTTGGAGGCGCTGCTGTTCCTGGTGGATTAAACTAGAAGAAATTATAGTATTAAGGGAAAACTGCAAGACGCTGGATAGATCAACGTACAGAGGCACCCGAAATGATGGTTATGCAGAATTATTATGGCCTACAGTTGTTGAAATATACGTAGCCTTCAATGAATTTGAATTTCCAATGATGGGCGAAGTCCTATTTTTTCAGGTTGCCCAAAGGACAACGATTGGTGGGAAAAAAATCGTTGGAAAATTCCGACGAGCGAATCCAGCCACTGAAGGTGGTTAAAAATGCATTCTTTTCAAAGTTCCAAAACGATAAAGATGTTTAATGAAAGGAAGTAGATCAGTTTACGGTTGACTAAGTGGTGTCACGTTGAATGGGAGATAAGTTATTCTTGAAAGATGGCATTAAAATTGATCGGTTGTAGTTTTTTTTTATATAAGTAGCAGATTATTGATAAGATGGGCAGGCATCCGAAATTAATTTTAGCAGTTCTGCTCTAATGGACACCGCTTCAAAAGATGACTTTTTTTTTCTCTCTATTTACGATCAATAATAATGGCAGGGAGATTTGTGTCCGGTCTCATAAGGGTGGGAAATGCATTTAGAGGCTTGTGGGTTGGGTTGTTTTAGTTGGATCCATCAGATTAAGGGTGAGTACAGCTAAAGTCATGAAGTATCAGTATACGGAAGAAAAAATGCATGCATTTGTTTGCCCATTTTGATGAATGAAAAACTGGAATGTCCAGGAGAAGAAACCACAAGAGTCTCCCAATACCTAACTCAATCAAGGCGTGAAATTTTCATAAAAATTCTTCCCTTAGAGACGAAATTGAAACTTAGGCCAGTATGGAAAGAACGGTGATTGACCACAGCGCTAGCCATGGGCAGAAATCTGTCAATTTTGAGTTAAAGGAGCAGATTTGGATATTAGACGTAAGTGTCTGCAAAAGACCCATGTGAGCAGCATCGCAATTCTGTTGGAAATTTATCGTGTTGATCAGTGATATTCAACCTATTTTTGTTCATGCATTTCTTAATAGAATTTCCAAGAGCTTTTAATATTTCGCTTATTCCTCAAGCTGCCATAAACAAAATTGTAATTTGATTTTTCTTTCTTTTGGATATCTTTAAGGCATTTGAATTTTATCGCTCGTGCTTGTAAGCCCTCATATGTACACTGATAAGTGGTCTCATCACAACATAACAACTTCCAGCTAATTATTATAATCCATATTGATGAACACGATCTTATCAGCAATGGTGGAGCGCTGACAGAAATTCTTCTTTTACTTTTTAGACACTTGAGGGGCTCAAGTTCAGCTTTTCGAGATTGTGCTCGAAGATTGCTGAACTATTAGTGAGATTATTAACTTTCATGAAAATTTATTCCTTATTTGGACACACTGTAATTAGGTTTGGGGCCTCGCATCACACAGCTTTGGGAGATTGGTAAAAATTCAACTTTTTATAATATAAAACATTTTTCTCGCTTAATTTAAGCGCGATTGATCAAAGTACACATTTGTTCAAAGCATTTTTCTTTGTGTTTCTTGTCTGGAAGATAACGAAGGATAATTGTAATTAAATTATACATTTTCTTATGTTTATTTTCTTAATTTCAAATATTTATATGGCGGTGTCTGTTGAGTATCATACTAAGAACGTTCAAAGTTTGTTCTTCAACTCATGGACCAACCCAAATATTCACCTTTAGGTCTAAAGGTGAATATTTGGGTTGTACAGTACTGAAAGAATAAAAATCATTATGGAAGGGTCACGTACACACACATGGTTTCTCATAAATCTGATTTATGACACCCGAAGCCCCCAGTCAGCCACGTTAGATCTTCTGGAAATACCGCTCTCCTCTTAAAACTCAGAAAAGACTATACCTTTAGACTCAGAGAAGACTATACCTTTGTGTTTGTTGTGTCATCTCTTCTGGGTTGGCTAGCGTACCACTACCACATTGAAGAAGATGTGCTGAGTTTTTTGTACTCACTTTGACGCACAGAAAATCGAGCTCCATATTGGACAGCTTTAATTACACCAAACGGATCCTTCCTAGCTTTCCACTAGGAAATGTTGTCCCTCGGCTTCTTTCTACAGCCCTCATAACCCCGTTCATAAATTACAGTTCTGACTTGAACGCACTAACTGCGATCTCAGCAATTATAAACCCAAATTATCACCAACACCCTGTTTGATCTTGTTGGATATCTCAAACAAGTTGAACTACAAAAAAATCCGAATGTTTGGTATTCTCATTACAACAGAATCCCACATTCATCAAACATGCTGTTGTCTCAGTAGCTGTTGATCCTACCACTCTTTTAAGGCTAGACTATACTTAAGAAATTCTGTAAAGCATTGCGCGCAGAGCCAACGTTCAAGAAATCAAATAATATTGCACGATGATGTCCAAACAAAGCAGCTCAGATTCTTTTTAGCATTAATGCATTCCGTTTCCTGTCCCTTTTGCTCATAATGCATCGCAATTTTTATAGCAACACGAACTTACCATAAATCTCATTGGCTCAATCGTCTATCAACACCAAGAACGATAACAGCCAGTTGACAGCACAGTTTAAACTCTGAAATATTGTGGCAAACAAAGAAAGGGTGGCGAAATGTAGAGAAAATACTTTAAGGAAAGCTAAGCCCGCCTATCACAGTTGCTGGATGAAAAGTAATAAATGATATGTCACTGTGCTCCACTTCACACAAGTCTTTGTACTCAACATGTTATTCTTGAGATCTCTACGAACATAAAGCCAAGAGAATTCGATGAATAATGTCTCTTATTATAACAGATAATATATCATTTACGCCAGCTATTTCTTATTGGGGAAAAGTGGTGATTTTGCATTCTTATATGACGTTCCAAGATTAAATTATAAGTGGAGGATTTCCATATTCGAGATACTGAATGAAGGCAAGTTCTTGAGGGAAGTTTATAGATTATTTCAAGGAACTGCACTGCCACATAGCTCATTTGATGAATAAGCAACTGTGATATTCATGAAAAGAAGGAACTAAGAGAAGGAAGAGCCACCAAAAATTAGGAAAGAAGAACGCAAAGAAAAGGAAATTTACTCTTAGGCTCATGTACTCTATACGTTAAGTTTTATGCTACTTCATTCATTCAGCTTAATTTCAGCATCCTGCTTGGAAAACTCTTTTATTTAGAAATAATAATCGTTCAGTCACTTCTGAGTGATCATTAACATATTTAATTGCATTAAATATATATAATATTCTCCAAAAAAGTGTTGGCTTGTTGATTCCTGCAATTTCTGACAGCCTACACTATTCAATAAAAATTCCTCTCGCCATTGATAAAACGCGAACTCAAGTCTTTTCCACCCGGTGTGTGAGGATGACGGTGATTATACCAACTGTGTTACACACAAGAGTTCCATTTTTCCGATCAGATGAGAGGAAGAGGGTTATGGATAGAGAACGTCTATTGCCGAAGTATATTGGGACAACAATACACCAGCAACAAGATGTTCAGAGAAGTTGGGGGTTATGGTGCGGCCCTGTTTCTCATCATATGGTCTCGTATCTTTCATGGTTATAAGGGTAATCCATGTAAAACGACGCCTACCTTAATATATTGGATGATTCCACGCTCCCAGTGATGTTCTTTAGTAAACACCCGCGTTTATTTCAACAGGATAATGCCCAATTCCATAACCACACTCCCAGTGCTGTTTGAAAATGGTTCATGGATGTGAATATGCGTAAGTTCGAATGTCAGAGCAGAGTCCTAATATGAATCTTATGGAACACCTATTGGACAAACTGGAATGTCAAGTGAGGGGACCCTACTACTTCGGTAACTCAACTGTCCACTGTTCTCCAGTGAGGAATGGACCTGCTGCAGTCTATCGTTCGTTGGTGGAGAGAAAGTCCAGGAAGGTGGAGGATGTCAAGGTGGCCAAAGGGGAACCGCCACCAAACTGAAGTGGAAGTGACGTCATTGTGAAACCGACGTGTATTCGAATACGTTTTGGAGGGTGCTTCACACGTTATATCCTCTTCATTTGAGATCATATTCTTTTTATATTGAGGAATCTCTGTAAATCCGTTTTTTCAATAACTTTCATAAAGAACACGATTTCAATAATATTTCTTTCTCTTTTACGTGTATTATAAATGAATTACAATATTTTTAAGATTAATGTGGCTAAACTATAAGCGTGTAGCCTTTTATTTCATTTCAAGTATCTTGAAAGTTTCAGGGTTTCATCAAATTCAGAATCATACGTGCATTCTAGAAAAATCAAAATTCAAAAATATGTACATCAATAAGTTCTGAATGGCAAACTTCGAAGTGACTGAAAAAAGAGAGAGCGAAAGAAGAAGGGGAAAAAAAAACGAAAAACTTACAAAAGTGGAAAGAATATTCTACGAAAACATCTTTATTGAGTCGAACAGGAGTCGACCTCTGTAGTTCGAAGGGAAACCGAGCAATTTATTTTAACGGCTGTATGAGGTAGAAATGGAAGGAAAGAAAACGTGAGAGATTTATGTTTAATGTTACAGGGAGCACAAGTTAAAGAAAGAAATGGCCGATAGAGATTTATAACATCTAGTCAAAGCTTTCTAAAAACCAATATAGCGGGAGGAAAACGAAATAAATAAAGAAGCAGAGTTCCAGTTTTGCCACTGTGTTGAAGAATAAGTTCCACTCACACAGCGTGTCGCTCTTCATCAGGGTAATCCTTCGGATTAGTTTCTGTTGTTTGGGAAGGCCGCAAACTATATTTCTAGCACGTCTTCTCCGCAGCGACTTAACTTGGTGGTGGTGAAGAGGATGATGTGGTTTCGTCTAGTCGGGAATATTGTACATACTCCTCTTTGGCAAACGCACAGAAGCTAACGTAGGTGTCGCTATGAAAAGTAAACGCTAAATTTGTTATTTTAATGTAAAACTCTTGAATATAACGAGTTACAGATAGCTACTCTTTCAACCAATAATGGGTACACTACAACTACTTAAATCATTTTAAATTTGTCCACGGACGGGGCATAAACTTAAAGCAAGAAAACTTTCCTTAAAAGAATACCAGAAACAAAACCAAACTTGAAATTGCACCTCGAGGCACTCCACTATATTTTATATTACTCGAACGATTACAATAATTAGGTAAATTATTCATTTTACTGATTCTCTCTTTCCTCGTTGATGTAGGGACTTTCGAATAACATGTACGTGTGATGGGTGCATTCAAGCGCTACTGAAATATGCGCAAAAACATTTGGAGCATTCAAATCCCGAAAGACAGTTATAAAAACAGTCAAAATACGATTTTTTGGTACTTGTAAAGAAAAACAAATATTTAGACAGCTCGGTGTAGCTAAATTTAGGTCAACACATTGCTGACATGGCGAGAAATGCTCCTCTAATGGGTTAATTGCGATTGTAGTTAAGTGTCAAAACATTTCGCTTTGCACAGTTCACTACCCATAATCCAAGATAACGCGCCGAATGAACCACGTGACAGGAGTCTAGTTAATATTTTAGACTTCGCTGTGAGACTTCCGTAGTGAGCCTATCTTTGAGTGCGGTTCACTTATCCCGCTGGCCATTTATTCCATTAGTCGTCCAACGAAGCGCATGCGCGAAGACCGAATTCGAGAACTTTGTGTTCAGGACAGTGCATGCTGCGTAATGTGATTTGGTGAACTGTGAGGGATTTTGTTCAAGCAATAATTACGTTTTCCATTGCTGAAAAAGGAACAGAAATGGGTAATTAAGGCCAGGCTTTATTTTTAACAGACTTGGAACCATCTCCTTTTCATTTGTGGCTTTGGAGTTCTCAAAATTGTCCTCTAAGTTTCTAGAAGTCCTAGAAATTATTAATAAACACCAAATTCTAAAAACTCATCGTTAAACTTTATTCTCGCGATCACATTCTCTTTTTCTATTTATTTTTTCGCCCATCAGCTTGATTTGAGATTTCTGTATTTGATATTTATTTATCCTCGGGGTTTAAAAAGTTCAGTTTTCTGCCAGAAATCCTCGACATGTCCACTATCAAATATTTTGGCAAATCATCGAGAAAGGTTAGCTTGTATCCAAGGGACCGTGAAATTGAACCGCAATTTTTTTTTAGGTAATACTAACGTGGGACCAAGCTCACGCTTCACGACAACCCAGTCCCTTGACAGCAAGGCTGCGGTCTACGATGAAAATAAATATCGATAGACGGACACCAGTGAAATGGTGGACAAAGATTTCTGAGGAAATCCATTGTGTCACATAGCAACGAGAAACAATACAAAAGAAATTTGTTGCTATAATAAAGGGTGAAATCGATGGAGCTGAGATTCAGCAGATAAATAAATATACAAAGGCTGAACCAGCAGGGGGTGGTGTCGAATTCAAATAACTTTTATCGCATCGCGCATTTGAAATGAGGAGTTTGCAGATTCTGATACAGAATGCGCAATATTACGAATAGTTACTTTTAAAACAATCTTCTTTAACGAATTCACCTAAATCCGAAGGCCCCTTTGAGACTGCACTCTATACTTCGGGTAGGAGAAGTGGCACCGTATCGCAAATACATAAAGGCGATTCTAAGACCGAAGTGGGTAACTACCGACCGGTTAGTCTGGCTTCAGTGGTAGAGAAAATCATGTAGGCATTGATCAATAGTGCAGCTTTGGGTCATTTAGATGGCAATGGGATTTTGAAGGTTACACAGCACGTTTTTGTTAAGAGGAATTGGATAGGCTCCAATGAGATTCAAAGGTACTTGGGGTCATATATCTATTTCTTAATGTTTGATTTATAAAGGTTCTCTGTTATTATTATCGCAATAAAGATTTCTAAATTCTAGATTTCTAACGGTTGTGTACTATTATTATTGTTGGTCGAGGAACTCTCTCACTGTCCTACAGGTGTTCAAGATCGCGGCTTTCTGGAGTTTCATGTAGATATTCTCTGTGAGGTCTATTATTGCTAGGTTCTTATGGAGACTCTTTGGCACATTTTAACTTATTAGTATGGCAACTACACAGAAAATCAGCCATGGTTCTAGTGGAGGTAGTACATTATAAATCCAAGGAAATGAGTAATGATGGGGCAGATATTAAAACAATGGTACGTTTCTCAATATGAACGGATTTTGCCCGATATTGGTGAAGATGATCAAAACTTACATGGTTTTGCGCTTGGTAAAGAAATTTCATCAACCTTTTAGTATGCAGAATAACATAAGAGATATGGTACATGTGAAGATATTAGTTTTGATGGATAACGATGCTGGATCCAGTCCAGTTGGTAGACAGTCACAAGATGGTGATTATTTGTTTTTTCGCCTAGAAAACGGCGATAAGTTGGAACTGAGTCCCGAAACTGATGGGCGCCTAAACTCAGTGAGCAGTAGTAATAACTCAATAATGGAATGTTCAGCAGAAGGAGTAGAGTGAGTATGATCTAACTTGAGTTCTTATGTGTACAAAGCAATTGTGAGCCGATGATCTTTAGTACTAGGAGTTGTTTCGAAGACAAGTAGCCTTTGGGTACATGAAACTTGGAGCAACGGTTGTTTAACCAACAAGAACTCGTTCGAGGTGAACACATGAATCTTGGAATTTCTTCCCCACAGACCGATTGCAAAGGTCAAGGGAGATTTCTATAGGTGAGCAATCAATTTGGGAAAGATAATCAATTCAGACATGTTGGTCAGATAAATTTGCTACAGTTGGAATGGGGGCACCTCCGTAGCCAGGTGGGAAGGAGCAGCAGTGCGTAGCACACGCTTCTTGATTAGACCGGGGTTCGAGCCCGTCACCACCAAATGCAGAGAATGCGGAAAGGTCAGGGAATGACCACCGCATATCCCGGAGCAATATGGCCTTAGTTGCTAATGCTCCTAAAAACCAAATAACAAACAAACAAACAGTTGGAATGGTTTAACGTAAGACTTAAAATCCATGGCAGATTACTGAAATGGTGATAGAATCGCTCGTGTTATGATTTTAACGCCACGATAAACTTAATGGTGATGACAATACGCAACCAATATCTGAGTGCGCTCCTAGTCCAGTATATCATTCAAGAAAGCATATTAGTGAAGTGCTCTAGACACCAAACATGGGCTCTGATCGTATTTCATCGACTGCAAAGGTTATTCAACTAGAAGACAGTTCGTGCTCTCTCAACAGTAAGGAAAGAAGGTCCTTGTTAATGAAGCTGCTTCTAGTTTTCGCGGGTTAAGACTGCAAAATATTATATTAAGTCTTATCAGCCTAATTAATACCATATATTTACAATTTGTTTCAGATTTATTTAATAATTTTCAGATTTATCAAATAGTCCTGTGCCTTGTTGCTCACAAGCTTCCATATTGGGGCATTGGCTAAAGGGAAACCAATTTGCATTGCAGCACTAAACAGGCAACAAAGAATGGCCAAAGGCTATTTAGTGCCATGTTCACTCATATCATCAATAGCGATATCACTTCGTCATCTATACCTGTACGTTTTGGTTTCGCGACCTTCTACATAAGGGCGTAGTGGTTTAATACAGATTTTACTGTAATACACCACTACAAGAGACGCTAAAAGTGCCTGTAAAAGGCGGACTTATACGGTGAATATATACTTATACTAGATATACACTTTATTAGGTACACCTACCTAACAGCCAAGAGGCCCCCTTTACCCTCCAGAATAGCCTGGATTACTTTTGGTATGAACTCAACGAGGTATCGAAAGCATACCACAAAGGTGATGGTCAATTTAACTCAAATGCTTCCCATTACAGTCGTTATTAGGCATGGGATTGAATTCAGCCTACTTGGGGTAGCCTCGCCGGCCACCAGATGTCGATCCAGTTGAGAAACCGTCTGATGAGGCGGAACGAACAACGCAGTAGAAATCAACTACTAGATTCCCTGAGAACAAACCTCGATTTTCACAACTAGATTCCCTTTAGCCCTCAGAACAGCCTCGATTCATCGTGACAAACACTCAAAAGAGTTGTCGAAAGCGTGACGTAGGAATACTGGCCCCATGTTGACTCAATTTCTTTCCATTCTTATTGCAATTTGGGTAGTTACATATTTGTATTCCCAAAACCTCGTTCTAACTCATCTAAAAAGTGCTCAATTGGCTTGAGAGCCGTTGACTGAGGAGGCCACCACATTAAGCTAAAGGTGAACATGACAGTGATATCATGTTACTGGAGCCAGTTATGTGAAATTCTGGCCTTGTGACATGATGCATCATCCTGTTGGAAGAGCTCATTCACAGATGAATACACTGCAGCCATGAGGGATGCACATAGCCGGAAACAATTTTCAGGTAAACTGTGGCATCCAAATGTTTCTCTACTGGTAACAAGTGCCCAATATTCATCAGGAAAGCACTCCCAACACTATTACACCACATCCGCCAGCCTGAATTATGGACACTAGCAGGAGGGGTGCATGGACTCGTGCCATTTTCACCATATTCTGGTCCTGCCAACAGACAGCGTGAAATAACAGGAACCAGAATTCATCAGACCAAGCAACGTAGTCCTCCACTGTGCACTTGGTGTTCCAATGCCCAATGTACCTTCATGTTTTGCAAACAAAAGTGGAACCCGGTTTGGTCATCGACTGCGACAAGGCACGACGAGTTCCGCGTTCTGTAATGCCTCTTTCGCTAACATTTATGTACTGATTGTTATTTGACTAACTGTAGCTTTTTCCGTTACCATACATAAGTCTTATCAGTCTCCTTTGGTGGCTTGCCTCACCGAGATATTGCCAACCACAGGAACATCTTTGGCTGTATGTTATTTGGTTATAGGACCAATCTTCATGCATCGGGGACAGTCGTATGAGAAAATCCCAGCCGGGTTGCAGTTTCCAAGAGACTCAATTCAAAAGAGGCTGGATGGTCACTTATTGGAATGCCTTTTGTACATTTTTGTAATATTTCCTAAGTTTTATATTTAGCAGCTGGTCAAAGCCTCGTAGTAACGTACAAGTGAAAAGTGTGGACTATTAAGTTATTATCACATATTCCGGGCATCATCAGGTTGCATAATGAATGAGATAGGTGAGATCATGAATGTAGAAGGAACCAAGCCACAGCCTGTCACGCTATAATTTTGTTTTCGTTATGTGTTTTTGTTTATGCGACTGAAATTTCCAAAAGAACGGTTATAACGTTATTGGTTTTATTTATTATGCGCGCAAGATTATTATCAAAACTGTTTTACTCTTTGGGATATATCAAAATTATCTATACGACATCGGAATACAGAAACAAACCCACTTGCAGATAGTCCACGTCTGAATAAAGTGTTCCCTCAAGGATCGCGTCATTAGTTTAATACATAATGGGGCAATATCCCTCGAATTGATACTTTATGTAAAATACTACTCCAGTGATTCGTATTCTATTTGTGTTTTCCATCCCATATCGACATCTGAGTGCATTTAAACGTGGTCCTTTATTTAATAGGGCTACGTGAACATTTTCTAGTCATTACGAGTTGGGAATACGTGAGCCGATTACCAGAATGGTCGATCTGCATGCGTTCCTTTTCTAAAGACTATCAATTGGCTTTTCATCCTGCTAATGAAGATTGTTGTTGTTAACCACTTCGCGAGCAACTTGATCGAAGTCCGGCTGGAGTTTTACTGCCTTTTCTAGTTTTATGTGGGTGGTAATTACTGACATTTAGTTTGCGTACGGATGCACGCCGGCCCGTATTACACGCACCGAAAATTAAGCAATTTTTAAGATGTTGTTTTGACTTCTCTACAGTTGGTTGAACTTTTGTAAAACTAGTAGATTCTATTCATGCTCCAATTTAGATAAGCGTGAATCTATCAAACGTAAAATCAACATTTCAAGGAAATGGCAAGGGTTTGTTCCAACTTGATTGGTTTCTTTGTTCACAGCCGTATTTCTGTAGTACGTCCTTTGTTTATTTAAGATATAGAATAGGTCTGATGCGATTGCAATGCACTTGAAGGGTTATAATGTAGCCCGTTAATTTTGTTTGCACAAGTGCTGAGTCAAGCGAGTTGGATCTGGCGTGAACGTTAATGTGGCTGGTGTGTGGTTAGGAAAATGTGTTACGGATTAGCTGTTATCTGGTGTCTGACAGGGCGAATCTATTACACCGTGTCTGTATAATGGATTTCTGTAGAGAACAATGATGTAGGATTATTTGCTGCGTTAATGTTGAACATAAGCTATTATAAAATGATGCAGATATCTATTTAAAGCTTCAGTTCGTCTGGAAAATATTCTGATATTCGATCTGGATGAAACTGAGGTATTACTCAAACGTTATGGCCATATGATCTTATCAATACGATGGGATGTGGACCTGGATTGTAAATTGATCGCGTATGGTTCTCGTATGTGTCTCAGTTGGAAGAAAGTGGTGAGATCAAAGATGGCAGTTTTGAACAGCACAATTTAAATTCCTGGGAAAAAATCCAGGAGAACTATGAACACCATTATGCTCTTTAGATAGAAATTGTAACTGATCTTTAACACCCTGAGTATTTGGGAGGGTGCTGGAGGATTTGTTATTATTGATGACGCAACCTGTTCATTTACTTGGGTTGTACGAACCTTGATGTCTCTCCCCGGAATCTGTTAATGTGTCCAATAGGTATTTTCTCCTCTAGGTAGTTTGGACCAGATTTTACGATGACCTGTTCTTCGATATCCTATTGCGTTCTTTCTGATTGCCAATGGATTTGAATTATTTGACGAAATCTGTGTATAGCTGAATTCTAAATGGGTTAGCGTACCTATAGTAAAATTAAGATTAAGATAAAGTGCAATTACACGTATTAAAAATCACATTATAACGGTGATTTTTGATTTTTTTTTTTTTTTTTTTTTTTTTTTTTTTGATTTGGTAGTTGTTGGCGCATCGGCTTCTGTGGCCATAATGCACCTCCCAAGGTTTTTGCAGTACTTTGATCCAAGCCCGAGGCGAGAATCGAACCCGCGACCTTTGGGTTGCCGGGCAGGTACCTTACCCACTCGGCTAGCCCGGTCGGCTGGTGATTTTTGAAGAAAATATACTGATAGAATGCAATAAAGGAATTCTAATGAAAGTTTAATGTCAATGACGCCACCAGGAGCACAGCAAAGGCCTGGAACAAGATTGATCAAAACACTTTAATGGCATAAGTTTTGGCCATTGCGCCATCACGATTAAATGAATCAGGTTCCGGTTCATTTGAATGAATGAATCTTCATGGCAGATAATTATTTAAATAAATGAATCTTTGTGGCAAATGATTCATTTACCTAACTGAATCTTTAGGGCAAATGAATCAAAATCCTCTTGCTTTGTGCCCTTAAAGGATATCATCTTTTAAGGGCACAAAAGGTGATATAGTTGTACACGTTGGCACAAATGATATTAAGAGTAGGAGACCGGCAGAATTACTCAACAAGTACAGGTCACTGATGAAAAAAAGCCGAGAATTAGGGTTGAATTTGAAGGTGTCTGCAATTCTGCCCAGACACGATAGGAGGGAGTATATGATGAGAGCCTTGTCGATCAATTCGGCCCTGGAAAGAATGCGCAAGGCTCAAGGGGTAGAATTTTTTTCAGCCTGGACTGTACTTGTTAACAGGAGAGATTGCTTCTACAGGGATGGGATACACTTAAATAGAAAGGGTGCAAGAATATTTGCTGATGCTATCGAGGAACTGTTAGGTGGGTCGGAAAACTGATAGCTTTGGGGGATACAAGGACTAATAGTTTAACAGTAGCCGTAGGCAGAGGAGAAGGTGATTCTTGCACAACTTCTATTAGAATAAGTAGCGACCTGGATCGAGGGGTGCTGGGGGTTTCAGGGACGGATGTCAGTCATCGTGAAACAGGTGGGTATATGGGATGTGTTAGGGTAACAAGGAATAGGCATAGGAGCATGTATGCTTGCATGTATACCAATGCTAGAAGTATAGTAAATAAATTTGACGAATTTGAAGTGTTGGTCAAGACATCAAAGGCGGATATTGTTGGGATATCAGAGACATGGTGTCACACTGATATAAGGAATGCAGAACTGGAATTTGGGAGTACAATGTGTACAGAAAGGACAGACAGGATAGAAAGGGAGGAGGTGTTATGCTGTTAATTAAGATAAACATAAAATCTAAGGAAGTGCATCCATTTGACACGAGTGGACAGTGCAATGCTGGATCTGTTTGGTGTGACATAAGCACTGCGAAAGCAAAAATTAGAGTAGGAGTGTGTAATAGGCCTAATGACTTGAATGAGTACAATGAACAATTGTACAGAGACATACAGTGGGCTAGTAAATCGGAATGTGTCTTATAATGGGGGATTTTAACTTCCCACATATTGACTGGAACTTGTGGTTTGGTCACTCACACACTAGTCAGACTTTTGTGGATTTATTGGATGATTGTTTTTTGCAGCAGCATGTTCGAGAGGCAACCAGAGAAAGTAATACTCTTAATCTGGTTATCAGCAGTGATCATTCATGTATTAGGAATTTGCAGATAAAGGATCTACTAGGTGGCAGTGATCACAGTGTACTGACGTGGGATTTACTTAAAGATTTAATTACCATCAGGGGTAAAGGAAAGGGTTTTTGCTTCCGTAAAGGCGAGTACAGTGGTCTCAGACAGTTTTTAAATTCTGTACAGTGGGATCAACTGATGATGTTACCAACAGTAAATTCTAAGTGGGAAGCAGCATTCAAGGAATTAATCGTGGATGCTACTAAAAGGTTCATACCTATTAAGAAATATTGTTCAAGGTTTAGGCCTAAATGGTTATCTAATGAGATTCGTAACAGAGAAGAAAAATGCATGGGATGCATATAAATTATCAAGCGACTCAGAAGCCTATGGCAGATATAAGCTAGTCTGTAATCAGGTCACAAAGGAGGTTAGGCAGGCGAAGGAAGATTACGTGAAATCTTTGGCAAAGGATGCTAAGAAAAACAGCAAAGAGTTCTTTACTTATGTAAACTCTAGAAGGAAGGGGATGAATCTGATCGGTCCACTTGACATCGATGGTTCGACTGTAGAAGATTCTTCTCAGATAGCAAACAAACTGAATGAGTATTTTGCATCTACATTCACACGTGAGGAGTTATTAAGGTTTGAAAATGGCAGAAGGTTATCAAATTGTAGCAGGGTGCTTAATGATCTTGTAATAACTGAGAGCAAAGTGGAGGAGAAATTGTTGAAGTTAAACATAAGAAAAGCACCTGCGGTGGATGGAATCTATCCAGTTATATTAAAGGAGGCGGCAAAGCAACTAAGCAAACCGTTAGCCATAATTATGAGAGCTTCTTTGGGCTCAGGGGAGGTCCCCAAGGACTGGAGATGTGCAAATGTATCCCCAATTCACAAAGGGGGATCGAAGGGTGACACGAGTAATTACAGACCAGTTAGTTTAACTTCTGTTCCGGGTAAAATAATGGAGTCGCTGGTTAAAGAAGCATTGCAGGATCATCTAGACAAGACTGCAGCAATAATTCAGACACAGCATGGGTTTGTTAAGGGAAAGTCTTGTCTGACCAATTTGATTGGCTATGATGTGGTCACAAAGGAACTGGATGCAAAAAATAATTTTGATATCATATACTTGGATTTCAGGAAAGCTTTTGACACTGTTGCGCATGAAAGACTACTGTACAAATTGGAGCAGAATGGTATTAAGGGTAAGTTGCTACAATGGATAAAAGGATGGTTAAGTGGGAGAAGACAGAGGGTGGTAATCAATGGGTGCTGCTCTTCGTGGACTAATGTTATTAGTGGAGTCCCACAGGGTTCGGTGTTAGGTCCACTGTTGTTTTGTATATTTATCAATGATACTGATGAAGGTATATCAGGCTTAGTGTCGAAGTTTGCAGATGATACAAAGGTTAGCAGGGTTGTTAATGACAGTAATGGCAGTGTGCTACTGCAACAGGATCTAGATAATTTGGGCAGATGGGCTAAGAAGTGGCAACTGAAGTTTAACCTTGACAAATGCAAAGTACTGCATATGGGTAGAAGTAACCCGAGAGAAACGTACCAACTGTGTGGTACTACACTTAAGGTGGTAGAAAATGAAAAAGACCTGGGAGTAATTGTGCAGTCAGATATGAAGTTCTCTGAGCAATGCAGACAAGCTGCCAATGCTGGTCATGGGGTTTTGTCAATGATATATAGGAATTTTGCTAGCAGGGAAAAGGAGGTGATTATCCCTCTGTATAAGGCAATGGTCAGGCCACGCCTTGAGTACTGCGTACAGGTCTGGAGGCCTCATTTTAGGAAGGATGTCGATTTACTTGAGCGTGTACAGAGAAGGGCAACAAGATTGGTGAGGGGAATGAAGGGATCCTCTTATCAAGAGAGGCTTAAGTTCTGCAAATTGCAGTGGCTGGAGACTAGGCACCTGCGCGGTGATCTGATTGAGGTGTATAAGGCCTTGAATGGGTCCAGCACGCTAAATTCTGATGGGATCCTTCCACTTGTTCAGATTACGAACCTAAGGGGGCATAAATTCAAATTAAGAAAGCACAGATGTAGATGTAGAATAGATGTGTGGAAATTTGCCTTTATCCAGCGGGTGGTTAATTGCTGGAACAAACTTCCATCTGTCGTTGTGGAAGTTGATAGGTTGAATAAATTTAAGGAGGAACTGGACAGGCATTTGGAGGGAATGGTGTGATTTTTTTTTTTCTTTTGGCTGATGCTGCATAAGCTCATACATTTGCTTTCTTGCATCACATGCCACTACTACTACTACTGCTTCAGAGCAGTGTTTTGGAATTATTTTGAAGCCTAAACATATCTGATGTTTCGGCGTGGAAACCCCTTAACTGTGAAGGTCTTTTACAAGATTATTGGACATTGGTCTCCGCTGAATCAACGTTTACTTTTACAATCCGCTATATTGATCTCAACAGCAATGGTTGTGCTTAAATCCTTCATGGAAGCACAATTAACTGGAAGTATTTAAGCTAAACATCTTCAAATTACGTAATTACGAGGAAACTGACTTGAGATCTTTTTAATAGAATCTTAGATCCAAGTAATTTTTCAACTATCTTAGAGCACAGGACATTACGCATCTTAAATTAATTTCTGGTCTTTTAGGTTAAAATATTCGTGCATGTGTTCGCTTGACTGTATTAATAGGCCCCTTCAGTTCTTCCAGTCTTTTGTAAAGTTTCTGCCTGTAATAATTCAGTTCTGCTTCAATACTCCGAAGTATTTTATTAATATAAACACCTATTTTCTCACAGACTGTTTAACGAGAATAACTATCTCGTCGGCTTCATTATTAACGAAAGCTTAAGAGCTGATAATAAAATTTCCTTTGTTTCTGGCGTCTTAGCTATAATTAAAAGGCACACTTGGATAATTATTTCTAGACTGACTAATTGTATGGTGTGGAGATAATAATTGCTGAACTCAACGATTAAGACAGACTGCTACCAGTTAACTGAGATTCATACAACGCATTTTTACTGAATTAACAAATAAAGGAGCCTTCTTAAGATTGTTTCCTTATATCCTCTCTTTATTGAGTTTCATTTGAAACAATAGTCATTTACTATTTCTTAATAATTAGTGATTTGGAAATTTTCCTATTATTCGTCACGAAAAAACCAAACAATACAAAGACAAACATGTTTAAACGTGTCCGATCATGTTTAAACATGTTTTACCAGAACTATCATTTATTGTGTGGTTATCAACTTAAAATAGAAAAATTTTTAATCATGAAGTATTCTATTAAATTCTTATACACTTTAGTTTTACCAAAGATAAAGATAATGATGTGTTAACTTTCGCAATATCTACTCCACCAACTCTCTTTGACCTTTGAACTAAAAATAAGACTTTTTTTTTTTTTGAAACCTTTCTTTCTACCCTTTATATCTTTCATGCAGAACATCACTTGCATTCTCCTCCGGCACAGGAACTTCTGTTCCTTGAACAACCGGAAGCATTCCACGCTACCCTGCTTATAAAGAATTCTCAGTCCCCAAGAAGATTATGTGGTATGTTCCCCTTTAACCTTTCGATTTCAAATAAAAGTCGTTTTTCCTTTATATTATTCTGTCTGCGGGTCTGCGTTCTTGCTGTAAGGAGAATGACTTAGAATTGATTTCTTATTTATGGGAAAGATATCTAAAAACGTACAAAGATTCTATACAATTACTGAATGTCGGATTACTCTTGTCCAGCCTCACATACACCAATGAGTTTCTGGTTTTTTAAATTGATAAAAAATATATTCCTATTGATGAAACGTATTTCTGTCGATGTTATTAAATTTTTAAGTTTATTTTGGGCCGATCTACCCACAGAAAACTTTGAATACACCATACTCTTTAAATAATCGGTTAAATTCAAAGCAACTTGAACCAGACTCGCTGGAGATTAAAAAAATTATACTTTGAATGGGCAAACAGTGTCTCAGTAACTCTCTTTATAATTATATCTTGGTGATGTACAACCTGCCAGTCACCTTGCATTACCTCCAGGAAATGGCAAGTTGATTACATTCCTAAGATACGAATAATGATGTTCAACAACCCAGTTCGTTTAAAAAGGATGAAATTATCGCTCAGATGCATCACATTATCCACCCTGCTCTCTTTCGATCCATTCTTTCTCCGTTAAAAGAATCTCAATGATATTTCGAAGGCATTCTTTGAATTAAAAGATGGAAGACGCTTTTAAAGATTGCAGACAAATAGCAAGAACTTGTGGCGATTGTATGTGGACCAAATAAATTAAATGCAATGAATCATGGGTAGAGTATCGACTCTTTCCGGTTACTGGAATTTAAGTCAGAAAGGTAAAGGGTGTTCTGTACGTTACTTCGAACAATTCTGCGTTAATGTAATGATGCGAGATAAGGTGCTTAACTTTGTAGTTGTATTCTAAGAGGGCAAAGCAGTGATGGGCGTCTCCAGAGGATTTTTCTAATGGCAGAGAAAGGTGTTTTGTAGAAGGGTGAGGTACCTGAGTCATAAAACTCTGTATGTTCATTTGATAGCTAATATAAATGCGAAACGAAATGTCTAAAATGCGGGTATTTTTGTTGTCATCTATTACCTAACCCCTTCAGGGTCAACACATCCTGAAATGATAATTTTCCCCTATCTGTGAAGCTTGGTAGGTCACACCTTCTAATCCATTCTTTATAAAGACATCGACATTGGCACTCCCTCCACCAGTTCTAGTTGCCCTTCTTAAAAACAATCTCAAGAAGCTCTGTCCATAGGTATGGCCTCTGGACTTGAACACAATATTGAAGGCCTTAATGATGAAAGTCAGCTATTCAGAAGATTAAATTCTATATCAAGTTTTATTTCAAGCTTGGTCAAGCAGCTTCAGAAACACATTATATTACAAACAAGATGCTTTACCAAAAACTCAAACAGGGTTGATAAGGCACCTCTTGATTTTCTCACCAAGCACACTATGGTCTTCTTAGTCTTTTTAATTTGGCGCTAAGGAAAGATAATGTCCTGGAGAAAAGAGCAAAACATGTTTGGTCGTGTTTTTGCCCTCAACAATGACAAAATCTTTGGGCTTGGTGTAATGAATCTTGAAGGAACTATCTGAACGGGACATTTCTAATAACGGGTTTCACTTCATACAACAAGAATTCACTCGAAAACTAAAATACAAAGTCTAATTTTGAACTTCCCAAACACTTGAGAATCGCAAACATTGATTAAAGTAAATTTACACCTAACATCTGATTGTATTCTTTCTTTCTTCTTTTCAAGCAAGATGAACACAGTTCAGTACTAAAAAACAAACATAAAAGACTGGTCAACAAGGTGAATTCCCCAGATGTCCGAATCCTGAGAGATACATCACCATAACAAATCATCCAATCAATTATGTATTTATTTTCTTATTTATTCATCTCGTTGCATCTCCACGACCAAAACAACATAAAAAATAGATTCGAATACTTTCAGGGGTTGGTTTTGTTTCACACATATCACCTAAAAAAAAAACAACTATGGTCTGGTAAAGCGTTGTCCATCCTAATTTATTCATGGTGTCAGTTCTAGTAGACTTACTTAGCCCATCCCTAAGAGTAAACTTCACAAATCCATCGGGGGAATGTACTAGTCGGGACATTTGTTCTTAATGTTTTAATGCGTGTTACGAAATGACCTTTCCAGTGATGAACTGACATGTCAACCAAACATATAATCGCCGCGATTCCCAGGGTCAGACGTTATCTCATGAAAGTTAAAATAGCTGAAACACAGATGTACCAAAGATCCACTCTACTTAATTTTTAATTTCACGTTTGCCGTTCTCTTATTGCTAGAAGATTTCAGGAGAGCGCAGTCTGAGTAGAAATGTATCTCAAATGGATTCGCTTAATTGGAAGAGCCACAGAGATTCTCTATCGACCTTTTTTTAGTCTGAACTTGTTCCATTAAGGCAACGCCTAAAAGTGGAATGTGTGCTCAAGAAATATTATACCTGGATGTGTGATTATCTTTTATTTTTAACTCTGAACTTGTATACTAATCCTTCATATTCGATAAGGTCAGCTGTGTATTTTTAGAAATACATTTTCCAAGTATTAACACTTTTACAGTAAAAAAAATATCAAATAATTTTTTCTATAGAAAAAGTTGCTTCAATTATTGAAATTAAATTAGTATCTTGGTGATAGGTTGGTGTGTTTTCAAGTTTATTTATTTTTTGGTGGATTATCCAAAACGGAATAGGTGACAGTTTCTTTAAACGACTAGTTCGCTTAAGCTTTTATTTTCTTTTTACTTAATTAACCCTTTCAGATGTCAAATATGTTCCTAAACACCTTATCGCCTCAAGTAGAGACTGCTAATTGATGAGCAAATAAGCGAAGCGTAATGACAGCCTTTAATTCGAGAAAGCGCTCAAGTAGAGTGACATCACTAATTTACCCTTGAGGAAAGACCAGAAAGAAAGATAAAGACAATCAGTTGAAATCAATTCTTATCGCTAATATGAATTCATGAATGTTTTATAACAAAATTAGCAAATACAGCACTCGTTTTACTTTTATCATCTGTGTTCTACTACTGACAATCATCTACATGAGCTGTTTGTCTATAATTCTATATCGCAAATATTTTTCAAAATGGCTGAAATATAAAGAATGCGTTGAATTAGTTTTTGATAAGATATATAGATGTCGCTTTATCTATACAAGTATTTTATATAAAAAAAATGGATTCTTCAAGATAGTTGTGAATAATTAAATTAATATATTCTAATATTTTTTAGTTCTTATAGTTAATAAATATTAATATATTTAGACACCTTTTTATTTTTTGTAACTTTACACTACTTATTAATATAAGGATAAAATACGTAGGCCTTAAATCTTTGTCACTAAAACGTAATTTTATTAGCAATTTTTTAAAGCGCGTTCGTTCTCGCATTTTGTTTCCAAATCGAAACGTTACACCAACCCCTACTGCGAAATAAATGGGGTGGTTAGATATGCACAAACAAATTGAGACACTTTGGTTAAGCGATGTGAATACAGACAACTGCAGTGGAGAGGAGGACTTATGAATCCATATTTCTTTCTACGTTTTGAATTATTAAGATGGCTTCCAGTCCTAAATCACTACCCTAAACGATGCTTCCAGTATAAAGGGAAGGAGTAATAGAATGAACTAAAATAATTCTTCCAGAAACGAATATCCCCAATTGTAGAAAATACAGTTTGCGTCATTCTTCACGCTATAATGAATATATTGTAACTTTCCAACTGGGAATAAAAGAATGCCTAAGCTAAGATGTTTTTGAAATTCTTTGGCTGCTGAAGAACGCACACAGTTGGTGTTGTAATGGTATACGACTGGACCGTTTCAAAACAGGCAGTTAAAATTTAGTCAAACGTAGAAACTGTGTCAAAGATGCTGCTACCCTCACGTACAACAGGAGGATACGGTTAGTTTATTTCTGCCTGATTGCTGAGCCTCGGAAAAGGATCCCTAAATGGCATTGAGAAGCTACAGTTTGGAGGAAAGAAAAAAAAATCGTATCTGAATTTTTTATAATGAAGCATCCACCATTTTTATGGGCGTTTTCTGAATATATTTATATCCTGGTGTATCTATTATAGGTAGACATAAAGTTGAAAATCGCTCCCGTGAGTTTCAGAGCGGAATTCTAATCTATTTCTAAGTTGCGCAGCAGATAAGATTTGTGAATAATTAAATCAATATGTGGATATTATTTTTCGGAAGCAAACTACAAGTGGGAAAGTGCACTATGGCTATTATTATATCAACTAGTAGATGGAGGTCATGGTATCAAGAAGGATTGAGAAATACCTTGAGGCTATTTGTGATTTGGTGGCTCCTCTCTAGTGGAGAAAATGAACAATGAATGCAGACACCAGATAAAGAAAGAATAGATTTCCTTTTAAATAAAAATATGGTATATGAATGACATCGAGAAAATCTCAAAAATAAGTAGAAAAAAAAGTCCGTAAATCCTCACCATTTTTAAAGAACCCTTTTAAACAGTTAAAATCCGACAGTGGTACCCTATATCACAAAACGCTGGGCCAATGTTTTTAGACGAATAAAACGTTATCAGGAGATTATCGCACAATTTTTGTGCAAAAATCTTCTGTAACAAAGTGGTGTCATCATCTGCCAAGGGAAACTCGACTATGAATCTCTTTTGTTCAGAGGATTATTTCTAAAGGATTATGTACGGTCACAACGTTCCCACGACGCCGGATTATTTTTTGGAGGAACTTAAACGAAAGACTGAAGAATCTATCCAAAATATAGATCTCTTCATACTGCGGTGACTGCGTTATATTATAAACATGTCAGATGCTTGTTTATGTGTACAAGGTGGACATCGCCAACACTTATTGTCACTATACTAAAATTTTATTTCCGGTATAGATCGGAAGTAAAAGAGTTCGCACTTTTACTTCCGATATATATCGGAAGTAAAAATCACTTCCGTGATTTTTCCTGTATTTTTTGTCATCGTATATATACTGTATATATTTTTAACATTTATAAATTATATAACCTAATGATTTCGAACGGGAACTGTGATAAAATTCTACGTATTTACGTCGGTATGCGAGGAATTGCCAAGGAATCATAAATTAATGGCCGTCCCGAAATATCGCGCATTTATACAAGTATATACAATTCGTTGTCGTTGGTCCATGTAATTAAAAGCTGCATAATTCAAAGCACAGTGTCCACTCCACGGCGTGGTTTTAAACAGTCTGCCCGAGACGCTAAAAATTCCAGAAATCCTTATTTGATACGGAAATTATAATAAAACACACCCGTATATGAAGTGCTCCGTTGACCCCACAGCAATAAAATAGCAAGCCAACGACTACTAAAAATTCAATTACTGCAAAGTAAAAAGGCCACTTATTATACGCTGCACGCGTGGCCTTTCATAAAGGTGCATCACTTTGTTATTTGGAAATATGTTGTTACGTGGTGAGTCATACGGATCCCTATTAACACCCAGATTATGCATTTAACGGTAAGTTCAGACTTATTTAGCTGTTATCTTCGTTTTACTGGCATTTGGAAGACAGCAAACACTTTTAAAGATAAAGAACGTGATAGTCTTAGTTAAATACACTGATAGCTGCAATGTCTTAGAGAAAGATCTTTAGAATTATCGCCTGTTCCAGATAATTAAAATGGATGGTGCTCTTTCCTTGTTTCTTGATTACTGGGCTGATTTACCTTTCCTAATGTAAAACTAATATTTGTTTCACTGGGTAACACGTGGTATTTTAAGGCTAAGAAATTCGGGAAACGTATTAGTTTGTTGTTATGAATTATTCTCCAGAAATTTCGATTTTTCATCCCGAGAAAACATTTTAACTACAGAACGCTATTTATAAACATAATTTACATTGTTTACGTGTACAAGGTGGACATCGTCAACACTTATCGTCACTATACTAAAGTTTTACTGATGGAATAGAGCCTTGGTTAAAACATAACAACCATTCTTCGGAGACCGACTAACTGGGCTACTAATTCCATTCTAGACAGGATTCGTCCAAAGCCTTTTCAACATGGTATGTAAGGACAATTATTTTTCAAAGAAAAGAAATCCTCAGTAATCAGCCAAGGCACAATCGATTACGGCAACATAATTGAATTCGTTAATTGTGTTGTAACCGACGGTTCCTTGGCTGAGTATTAAGGAGCTTTTATTTCTAATGAGCAAGAAAAGCGAATTGCGTATTAACTCAAAGAAATGACAGGACACAGTAACTCAGATATATTCTAACAAACTATGCGGGTTTTAAGGAATTATTAGTACTAATTTCAAATAAAATCGTACGTTATAAAAAATGACTTAAACCTGACTTTATTTTAGAGGTGTTCTATCTTGAGGGGGGGAGAGAATATGCAACCAAGAACAGCCCAATCCTTGGCAGTTCTGTATCCCAGCAGGCGGAAATTATCCTCGAGTAGCGTGGGAACGATCATCTGCGATGCCGATCAGCCCCAATGATGTAATTTTATCTTAGTAGACCTAAATGGTTATTTATAAGAATATTCGATGAAAGAAAGAAAATTAAGTGGTGAATAAAAACGCTTTGTTGCGTGAAATAAATCATTCTTCGATGAATGAGCCCCATAATGTCCCCGAGTATAAAAAAGGAAATGATAAATAGCTGGTGTTAAGTGAATAAACTGTTTCTGTGGCAGTATATCGTTGAAAAATATTAATGCGATGATAGGAACTGTTCGTGGTCGAATATTTCAGTAAAAGTTGAGTTTAAATAATCAGATATAAAGACAAATCTGCTCTCTTGTTTATGCTTCAGGGTTATAAGAATTAAAAAAGCTGTATGTGTGTATTAAACTTTTAGGAATGATAACGATAGAGCTCTTATACTCCAAGAAGATTTCTTTGGACTGGAGATGAGCAAATACAAGGCCATATTTTCAATTTAACTGAATACCACAGGGCACCAATATCGACGAGAATTTTTATATCAAATGCGCAGTTAAAATTATTTTTCCATCGTTAACAAAAAAGCTCTCTGAACATTGAAAAATAAAACTAAATAAGCAACTTGAGGAATTCTAGAGAGGATAAAAATGCATTATGTGCATCGAACAACGGCTTTGTTGTGTATTTAATATATAAAACATTTAGGCTACTCTCCAAGTCGTGTTAGGACTGGATGTTTGTAGAACATGGCGAATCCTGTACTGTAAGTTAGCGCAAAAGCATTAATTTTATCATCCAGGATGCGAAACGAATTATAAGAAAGATGGTGATTTCCCAGGAGAAATGTTGCAGCGGTTTCCATCATCTACGTCTCCCTTACCTCTTATAAAATGCATTGTGTAATACTTATAGGATCTGGCTCTTCCATGTTTTTAACATCGCATTGTGTATAAGAGATGTCTAAGCTGACAGTTACGTATAGAAAAAGAAACGTTGCCAGGAATAAAAAGCAGTATGCAACGCTCGCGTATAATTGATGAGCAGATGATTGATGGCTCCCTTTAGGTACAATTTAAGGAACCAGATCTTCTCTGAAGATGCCGGACTTGAAGGGTAAACAAATATCGAAAAAAATATAGAAAATATCGTCCAGATAAGCTGATAAAGGTCAAGGAAGTTACCGAGAGTCTGAGAATTTCCTTTTTTAAGACGATAATATTTTTAAGTACAAAATATGTCGATTATTTCTGTAAAAAATTGACAGATTTTGATTCATAAGATTTTCATAGAGCTGTAGACTCTTGTATTTAGAAATACGAGTTTTGTTTTTAAAATTTTAATCTGGATTTATTAATGATTTAGATATAATGTGGGTGATGGTGTGCTTGAATGCTTCAGAAGGGTTTCCCAGCTTGGAACTGTATTTAAAAAGGATTTCCTTAGGCCTTATCGAGATTGTTTTCAACTTAATGAAAAGATCAAAAGATGCTTCTTGAGAATCGTACAATTTAAGAATTACTGTATAATAAAAAAGGGCAGTTTGGTATCGTAACGGAAGGAAACTACCCGATTGAGGCAAACATACCCACTTCGGAATTATTGAATTTTTGAGATTTTAAAGAAGACCTCGAACAATCGTGCTATCTGATTGGCTTTCATGAACCACACAGGCTACCCCGAAAGTAACTAAGATGAATAATGACGATGTTATTCACGTGGACTCCCTTCTTGTTGTCATGGTAACGATTATCAGGGAACAGTATAGGAAGTTAAGCTGATAAGTCACCTTGTTTGCGAGGTAACAAAGTTCCGGGAAAGAAAGGCGTGTTCTTGTTTACTAAGGGGATGCTAAACAGGGCTCATCTATTGATGTTACAGTTAGGGGCATGATTAAATACATGTCTGTTGACAGTTATATAGAGTGTGCTTGTCTGAGCATCAGAAACGCTCCAGGCTAATTTTAAGTGGACTGGAAAGATGTTTTGTCTTCTTAGGTTGCGTAGCAGTCATAATTACTGGGATGCAGCAATGATTTCAAACTGTTACTGGTAGATAATACTTTAAAACCATTGTATCGCGAATAGGGTGTGTACTTCCACAAATATTCATTTTGGATACGGAGGGAGTAGGACTAGACATAGAATGGTTAATCATACCATTGTATGTACATCTCTCTGCGATGTTGGCATCATCATTGGAGAGAATACAAGAAACAAAAGCATATTTAGCAGTCATGGGCTTGAACCCCGTCACTCAAGGCAACGTTGCCAGATCTGACGAATCAGGGTTCGTGCTGTTTCACAATGAAACACACCATAGGTTATCTGAAAATTGTTTCCAACCAGACACATCTGCGAATGAATTATAAAAACAGAATAACGGGCCGTATCACAACGCCAAAATTGCACAGAGCTGGTTGCAGTAATATGAGAGTGAATTCAGCCTATTGTTGTGGCTTCGTCCAATCACCAACTGAGGAACGAGATCTTCGAAGAAGAGATCCGCAATCATCCACTTTGCAAGGACCTGCATCCCTGTACCATTCCTTTGAGTCCATGCCACTACGAGTCAAGGAGGCTCTGAGGGACAAAGAGTATCTAAAAGGTGGCCACTCAGTATATAAATTCGAGGGGTTATCAAAAGGTTCGTACCTAACCCAGATAAAACATCGGTAGGAAGATGCTGGTTTTAATATAAGGCATTAAACAACTGATCCACAAATGGAAGAAATGTATTACTAAACATGGAGAGTACATAAAAAAGGATTAAAGTTATTTTCTATTCTAATATATATTTATTATTTAAAATTCTATATATCAAGTTCATTTTAACAAATTAAAGATATTTTTGTTTATTTTCTGGACGGCCTAACATGGTCGGATGAATGTGGAACACGATCCAACAGGCGCAGTGTGATTTTTACTCCCACCACGATGCCCCTTTAAGAGAGGACAGCCAAAGTTCGTTATGAGCTTGAAAGAGCAAAAAAAAAAAAAAAAATAGGAGAGTAAACATCTTCAGGGAACACCAGTGGGTAAATCAGCAACGAGAAGAAAAAAGGAATTAATCTTTTAAATGAAGAATGCTCGCGAGTCCCAAATAACCTGAAAACAAGCTCTTTTGCCACCTCAGTGTGAGCTCGTTAATATGTAAATGTCAGATGGCGGCTGAAAAACACCTCAGCGGAACAGCCTGTCACAGAAGTATGAATACATAATTAATTTATTCTCTAAGGAGCTCCCCACTCGTCCCCCATGTCTTCTAGCGTGAAATACTGATCTTGGGATATTTTTCTCCTCTTTACTTATTCATGATTGCGTTATGAAGAAAAGAGAGAACCCCTCTTCTTTTGTCTACTGGAGAGGCGACAAATTTAGCGTTAAGAAATGATAAATATGTTCTTTAATGAGGTTCCGAAAGTGGTCGCTTGAAGACACCACTTAAGAAGGTATTAAAATTTTTTTCCAAGAAGAACTGCGACAAAATAAAAAAAAAATACGTTGAAAACTCGCGGGATAATGAATTCCTTTGTTTGGGTATTTAAAGTTTCGATTGTATTATGTAATCTCTCTTCATCAGGTGGAGAACCAGATTAGTACAAACACAAGTAGCTACTGTGACCATATGCGAAGCCTTTTGCAAGAAGAATTTCATTAGCTTCTTTATCGGGATGAAAAGCCCGTTCATTGGACAAAGCTCAGCGATGACAATCGAAACTACCCCTTTTGCACGTGGAGGGGGAAGGTAAAAGAGAGAGAATAGAGATATTATCCACCCAGTATTCCGCTAGCGACGAAGTCTTCTTTCGTAAGATCATCATTTGTTTATCCCAACTCAGCTTATCATCACGCCAGATTCCTAGAAACTTGATATTTCATATATTTGGATTTTTCTGGATTTAATATAAGCTGATTCTTTTGAAGCCAACTATACACTACAGAGAGCGAGACAGGGAATTTGAGTTTAGGCTGGTTCGGGTCTTTATCTGTGACTAGGATGGATATATCATATACTAGGTTCCCAGATGGAAGATAAGAGAGGAATGAATTCATTCATGAAAAGAACAAATAGGAAAGGTCCGAGAAGTGACCCTTGAGGTACTCCCCTGAAAGATAACAAATGTCCGAAAAAGACTGCCGATCACTTTAAGGAGAAGGTTAATGTACCCTCTTAAGTACCCTCTGGAGTCTGTTGAGCAGAACTCTATGATTTAAAAAGAAAGAGTGCTATTGTGTAGTGACCCTTTTCAAAACAAACCGTGATCCTACAGCAGAAGTCAACAATTGCCAGGTCAGTGGATCTTTTTTGACTTTCAGGAAGCACACGAGTCTTCCATGAAGAATTTTTTCGAATAATTTTGCAAAAACTGACAGTAGAGGTATTGGACGAAAGTTGTGTATAGCGGTGCAGTGTTTTCCATTTGGAACAGAGACAATTTTATTTACTGAGAAACGTTAAAAATAAGAGAAATTAGTTCCTTCGTTTCGAATCACCCTGAATAACTAAGTGCCTATCAAACCATCTGACGAAGATTTCCATACATTATTAATATCAGTTTATTTACCACACGCAATCGTGGGTCACCCCAGGGCCCTATTATTTCCAAACAGCTATCAAAAGCAGCATTAATTCTACTGAATGAAAACGCTTTTAGGGAAACCACAAACAGTAAACCATCAGATTACATCCGCCATTTTTTTTTACTTTGGCTGTTTACATTAATTTCTATACGATAATTACTCTTTTTTTCTGCGCACGCGCGTTAGAGTGTTCGATTCGGTTTCCTGGTAAGTAAGTTACAGATTCGAGTAGCGGCGGACTGACACGGCGCACGCGACTATGTAGATATACCGCGTGCAGGTGATAAACGCAGGAACAGGTAGGTTCATGGTTACCTATCCGATATTTTATCGATCAGACGAACAGGTTAGAAACGTGCACCTGTTATTGATTTATGAAAACGTAGCGAAGACATACTGGAATTATCTCTACCTGACTGGCTGCAGCAGCAGCAGCAGCAGACGAAACGAATGTCCTCAAGTCCAAAAGAGAGGAAAAGTCGATATATTGATTTAAACAAAAGAACATCAACTGACGGACGTACGTCAGGGTTGGCTCTTTAAAATTCTGAAACTTTATCGCTTGAGGAAATAACGAATTTTCTTTCTTTTTTTTTTTTTTTTTAAGGAAACGAATATTAAATTTCCTTCGATAGAACGCCGTTATGCGAGGGTTCTTTCTGTTAGCACTTCAAATAGAAGTTGCCCGTTAAGATTTGCTACTTTGCACTTCCCGATACTCGCAACTTGGCTGTGGGATTCACTCCAGTGATAATTGGAGTCTGGGGACACTCGCAAGATGTTTGTCAACGCCATGCGGAAGCTTCTGCAACAGAAATCCTAACCGCGAATTCCGCATTGATGAGTGCTTTGTTTCCTGCTGCGCATTCGGTTCGTCTGATAAACTCCAAACCCACCCTTGAGAACTTTTCAAAGTTTAGTTATACAGAATTATGCCGAACCCACTATGGATTTCATCGTCTCAAACGTTATCACATCAGATAACGTATATTTACGTTTGTTCAAAAATATTACCGATAAATAGCGTCAACAGTTAATCTAACGATGGGAGTAGTGCAACAATAGGGTAACGGTAAAAATCAACAATGGGATAATACAGTTAGCCCATTGTTGAAGAATAAGGAAGCAACAATCGTTTAACAATGGGAGCAGCGCAACAATCGTTTAACAATGGGAGTAGCACAACAATAGGGTAACGGTAAAAATCAACAATGGGATAATACAGTTAGCCCATTGTTGAAACATAAGGAAGCAACAATCATTTAACAATGGGAGTAGCGCAACAATCGTTTAACAATGGGAGTAGAGCAACAATAGGGTAACGGTAAAAATCAACAATGGGATAATACAGTTAGCCCATTGTTGAAGCATAAGGAAGCAACAATCATTTAACAATGGAAGTAGCGTAACGGTAAAAATCAACGATGGTATAATACAGTTAGCCCATTGTTGAAGAATAAGGAAGCAACAATCATTTAACAATGGGAGTAGCGCAACAATAGGGTAACGGTAAAAATTAACAATGGGATAATACAATTAGCTCATTGTTGAAGCATAAGGAACTAACAATCATTTAAGAATGGGGTAACTATAAACTATTTAAGGGTAAAGGCCTCATGCTACGAGGTAGAATGACTAACATGTAGGTTAGTGCAAAAGCATCATTTTAACGTAGCCATCTACCAAAGTAGTTAAATTAATTAATTAAATTGGCAACGTTTTGGTTATATCTCATATTGTGAATGCCTTCACAACGAGTTGCCATGGTATTGTACTACTTCGCATAAATAACACTTCACCAGTGGAGAAGACTACTGCTATTTATTCTCAACGGATACTACCACCCAGACGGCACCGTTTCAAAGCTTGTTGGCTGCTCTTCGGTGAGCTTTGAAACGGTGCCGTCTGGGTGGTAGTATCCGCTGAGAATAAATAACAGTAGTCTTTTCCACTGTTGAAGTGTTATTTCGAAGTAGTACAATGCCACGGCAACTAGTTGTGAAGGCATTCACAATATGAGATATAACCAAAACGATGCCAATTTAATTAATTAATTTAACTACTTTGGTAGATGGCTGCGTTAAAATGATGCTTTTGCACTAACCTATATGTTAGAATGGGGTAACGCAACAATAGGGTAACCGTAAAAATCAACAATGGTACAATACAGTTAGCCCATACAGTAAGCATAAGGAACTAACACAATCATTTAACAATGTGGTAACGTAACAGTGGGATAATACAGTTAGCCCACTGTTGAAGCACAAACACTTATCTAACAATGGGAGTAACCAAACAATACGGTAACGGCAAAAATCAACAATGGGATAATACAGTTAGCCCATTGTTGAAGAATAAGGAACTAACAATCATTTAAGAATGGGGTAACGCAACAAAAGGGTAAAGGTAAAAAAATCAACAATGGAATAATACAGTTAGCCTATTGTTGATTTTGCTGTTAGTCGATAATCAACTCATTAAAGAGCTGTAGTGTTCAAGTTTTTTTTTTTTTTTTGTTAGTTTTTGGCACATCGGCTTCTGTGACCATATTGCACCTCCCAAGGTTTTAGAATTTTGTACTCTGATCCAAGCCCGAGGCGGGATTCGAACCCGCAACCTTTGGGTTGCCAGGCAGGCATTTTACCAACCCGGCTAGCCCGGTCGGCAGTGTTTAAGTGAGAATGATTTAATTTCAAAAGAACATAAACGTCAAGGTTATTTGCAAAGATATCTACCTTAAGTTGAAAAATGCTGAAGTGGAAAAGAAATTAAAAGAACTTGAAAAGTAATTCTTATTCATACTTATGTCTTTTACGGAAGCCGTAAGTAAGCATGATAAACACACCACTGATTATGAAGCCATAATGGTGCGGTTGCTACAGTGTGCGAGGAATCATAGTTCGATCTCACCATTGACTTGCTAGACTTTTTCTCCAGCTTTTTTTCCGCATAGTACTGAGTTAATCAGTCTTATTTTGTAGAAATTCGTTTTCAGTCCAATTATTCTAATCCCCTTTGTTTACAGACAAACTCTGCTTCGAGCGCACACGGAGAATAAGCAAAGCACAGCTAAGAGAAAAATTTCTCGAACTCATTTATATCTTTGCTCCGAGTGCCAATTAATAGGATGCCCTTTACGAACGCATAAAAAAAATCGTGATTTTAATAAAGTGCGGCAATTGGGAGATGCGCACGACAAGTCCAAAGAGTTGGCAGTTCGTAACAAGCGATATTAAGGGAAGCGGCATTTCGACTTTGTAAACGTCATCGGCTTCAGAATACTGCTTATTTGTCCATTAAGCGCATAACAAGATGGCTGTCAACTGATACTTAACCGTGTGATTTTAATAATAAACAACTCGCTGTCTGCATGCCAGCGAACTGGAGAATTTTATATTAACTTTGACTGCGGATCGAATTCGTTTGCGCCACTGGTTAAAGAGCTGTCATTGCGAAACTCGTTCTCAATTAAAACGAAGAGAAGTTACTTCTGGCAGGGGGAGGACAACACACTTCTGAGAAATGGATAAGAATGAGCCAAAGTAATAAGGAATTAACGCCACGTCGACAACTTAACTGAAACCAGTTAGTTAATTCATTTCAGGCGTTAGCGAATAGCAATAATTCATACTTAATGATAATAAAGGAGTTTTATGCGCGAACTACGAAAATTTTGTATCTGCGCATCTACTATATTGCCCATTCATCCCTCCAATCGGCGCACGACAACAAACAATATCCAGTGCTTCAGCTAAAAGAACCAAATATAAAATTTCTTCAACTGACAACTGAGTTATCACATGCGGGCGGACGGACGGATATGGCGAAGTGAGTAAGAAACCTTGTAGTTTCAACATTTTAACTTAATTCGTTTGAAACCAAAGTGTTTTAGGGCCAAATTCAATTCAATGATGGAGTAATTGGTTTTTCTTTCTAAATAGAATTCCTAATTCTTTAAAAACTTTCTCGATTTAGGTATGTTTGCTGATGGAGATTTTTCTTCCCTTATTCCCATTGTTGCTAGGATACGTGATGCATTGTCCGCTGAAGAAGCATACTTTCAGCCGATGCTGAATGTATTCGCTCTTTATATATAATAAAGAGTGAATAAAAAATGAATGTAATAATGGGTAGGTGAGAGCAAAGGGAAGAGAATATTTTTCAAAAATTGAAAGCAATGCAGGCCGATAATAAGAAAGTTTTTTTATTTTCATAACCATTTTCTTCTAGAAAAATATATTACTCTATTTTTAATTCATTTCTATTATAGTTTTTATATATATTCTTCTATTTACATCTTTCTGTCTCTCTAGATTTTTGGTGCTTTACCCGTCAGTTAGCATTGAGTGACTTGCGGGGGATTTTTCATCGGTCCATAAGCGGATGCCCTTCGTTTCCAACGCTATAAACTAACTACTTTAAACACTTCTCAGATGTGAGAAACTACCGAATCTCCTTCCTCCTTACTCGAGGTGCTGATACCTCAAGCAATTACCATGAGAGAGAGAGAGACTTAATATATCTCCGAACGAAGCCATGTGATGTACACGTTTCAGACTTGCTAAAAAAGGAACTGCCAACACCATCCTGGTAAAGGCTTGGAATTGAAGCCAATTATCCAGTGCATGAAGGGAAAGCAATGCAGTATAAAACGCATTTGTGCGCCCCCTTATAGGGTACAAAGTATATCAGAAGGAAATGTTGGTATTTCTGTCCGTTATAATTACCGTATTGTTCTGTGTATAAGACATATCTTTTTATTAAAAAGCTAGCCTTAAAATTATATTGAGCCTGATACGAGAGTGTTTTAAGGGGTTTAGTCAGTTAATTTTGAGTTTAAACGAAAGGAAATAACAGGTAGAATGCACGTACACTGATACGTATATTTCAATATTTTTTTGTTTGTTTTGGTATTTTCACCAAGGAAACTGAGGTTACGAGTCATCGGTGTAATATCCTTGCGGGATGAAAAACCTGGGTTTATGCAAGAAAAAGCCACGAAGTCCTCAACCATTCGGCTATATGGGGCACATGTCAAAAATACCGATAAAATTCCACTAGTCTCAATGAGAATCCGAATCTTTTCAACACGCAGCAAAAGAGAGTTGGCCAGTGGTTAGCAAAAGAGCTAACCACTGGCCAACTACGAGGGGGCGTTAGGCAAGTGAAAGAGTAATTACATTAATTATTTAAATCTAACGACATCCTTTTCAAAAGTTAGTGCCATACCTGGATGCATCTTATATTCCATAAAATACGGTAACAGAAATTATAAAAGAAGTTCCGAGAAAAGAATATATTCTAGTAAACAGGCTCAATATATCTGATCAAACAATATATCCACACAAGTACTGAACACAGTGCTTGTATCCATAACAACGCAGAAGTCGAGGTCTTTTGGTCGAGGTCTTTCTTCAGTGCCAATTTTGGAAGTTTTTCCATTGGGCGATCACTCCACAAATCAACAACTGATCATAATTTTAAAATAATAGCGGCAAACGGGCCACGCTTGTCCATAAATATTGTTTTTATTCGTTATGCTGTAAATGTTGCGGAGCCTAATCGCAGAAGATAAACCCCGCATGTTCATCCAGCATGAAATGATATTACTGAGACCGTCAGTGTCGAAGTCAGGCACGAGGAAGTTTTATTTATGTAGGCGTCATCGCAAATCAGATACGTCCAATAACTTCGCAGTCACCATATGGGTCGGTCGTTATAAGCGAGAATGCTAGGAAGATGAGAGGCGACAAATAGGGAATGTCCGCGAGGACTCGTAAAATAACATTTACTTCACAAAAATGAGTTTTAATACGCGCACTTCTGACGTGCGCGGAAAAATGGCGAAATTGGCAAAATCTTTTAATTTAAGACAGTCACGTAAGGAAAGTAAATGTCAGCAGACTTTGGCAGCTTTATGTGGTATATAAAAAGGCGTTTGGAAAGGATTAAAGCCGAAGAAAAACAGACGACAACGATTTTAAAATATACAACTTTCATTTCATTGTTTAAATGCAGACGAATATTATATAATGATTGTTCATTTCACTCAACGATAGTTTTTTTCCTCCCAACAGAAGACGTAAATGGTAAAATATACAGCATTGTTTAAATACAGACGAATATATAATTGTTCATTTCAATCTCGCGTTCAGTTCAATCTTCTGTTGGCAGTTTAATACTGCCAACAGAAGACTTAAACAGTAAAGTATACAATATCCATTGTTTACATACAGACGAATATTAAATAACAATTATTCGCTCAACGATAGTTTTATACTACCAACAGAAGATGCAAACGGTAAAATATACAGCATTAATTGTTTAAATACAGACGAATATTAAAAAACAATGATTGTTTTCAATCTCGCGCTCAACAATACAGTTTTATCCTCCCAACAGAAGACGTAAACGGCAAAATATATAACATTCATTGTTTAAATGCAGAAGAATATTATATAACAATTGTTCATTTCAATCTCGCGCTGAACAATACAGTTTAATACTGCCAACAGAAGAGGTAAACGGCAAAATATGCAGCATTCATTGTTTAAATACAGACGAATATTATATAACAATCGTTTGTTTCAATCTCGCGCTCAGAAATACAGTTTTATCCTCCCAATAGAAGACATAAACAGTAATCATAATGGTATTTGCCTGTTTTATAATGCGCACAGTTCAAAATCTCTCGAAAATTTGAAACTCAAATTTGTTATTCGGATGAAAACTCAATTTTTCACACTACTTTTTGTATTAATCCCAACTAGACAATGAGCTGTAAAGGAGAGTTAAGTTTAAATTAGATAGGAGATTGAGCCATGATGTGCTCAAACCTTATATGATGAGAGCTCGAACGATTGGCCGGATTCCATTGAAAGGTGCTCAAACATCCTTCCTACAGACCGGATCTTTATCCGTATGATTATCACATCTTCAGTCCTTTGGAAAGAAAGCCGAACACTTAAGGTGATATTCATATCAAATTTTTCAGCGTTAAGTAAAATACACCCATGTAAACAACTCGTATTTATAAAATGCAGTGATGATCCGGGTCCAAGCCCTTTTCTTAATTTCAAAATCATTTAAATATTACTGGCTTGCCCCCACTGGATTATTTTACCAACGAAAGCGGCCCTATTCGAAAATTATGCCATTTCGGGGTGGCCGACAACGGGATTAAGACATGCATAGCTCGGCAAGTTCAGACAACCGTGACGACAGCGTTGATAGAGCTCAGCCACCATGCCGTAATTTATGGTAGAACGGGACATTATCTATGCACTCTGTGGTAGTCCCCCGAAGAACATCGGCGAAGAAGTTGATTAGGGCACATTAAATGGCGAAAATATTCTCTCCGAGCAGACAGAATGTTTCCTTTCGCAAGCGCGTTTGTAAGAAGCGGCAAAAGATGAGCATTCTTGTTCGGTATTGTTGGGCAAACGAAGCTGGCTGTCACGTGATCAGCGCGCAACGAAAAATGGGTATTGTTGGAATGCCTCGAGAATTTTGCAGGCGATCACATCAACAATTGGGGGGGGGGGAGAAATATAAGCAAACGAAGTTGGTTCTCACGTGATCAGCGCGCGACGAGAAATGGGTATTGTTGGAATGCCTCGAGAATTTTGCGCGCGACCATATCAACAATTGGGGGGATGAAAAAATAAAAATCCTGCTTCTAGTCTAAATTAAAAGTTCCTGTTTTTTTTTTTTTTAGCTCATTACTTTTTTTTTTCTATTATAAATCTATCGCATGCGCAGTAGAGTGGCTTTTACAATGTAGACGCCAACAGAATGTTTACAACTAACTTAGCAGATTTTTTTTTTTTTCTGTCTCTTTCTTGAAGCGAATTTCAAAACACAGAAAGAACTTCATCCGCCGAAATTGGCTCGCTTCTGTCGCAGCATCAAAGACGCTGGATCTCAAACCCTTAGCCGTCGATTGAATCTTCTTTAAAAACGAACCATTATCTTAAAGGAAAAGACGGATTTATTTCTTTACCATCGCATCTCGCTTTTATTGTATAGCGATCCGGTTTTTCTTTTCTTTTTTTTTTTTATTTCCATTAGTCCTTTCAAATACGGAGAAAAAATTTTTGCAAAAGTGTTGAGTTCACACCAACAGCATCTCGCCCTTGGAGAAATTTCTTTGTTCGGGGGTTCCCTATTCGGATACGAACTTTGCGCGAGTTAAAAGCTTGCTATGGTTTCTTTCGCCTCGCACGCCAATAAGAGAAATTAAACCGCCCGCTGTTTTTTTCCTCTGTTTTATATCCTAATAATGAGTGAAGCAGCTTTTACAGCTAATGAGTCTATTTGTTCACTGTTTAATGATCTTCCTTTGCATCCGCGATCCGGAGGCTGACTTACTGGTCACCATGGCAACCATTATTCTCGAAAGCCACGCAGAAGTCGAAGTTAAAAGAAATCGCTTTTCAAGGCGAGGGTTATTACGGAATCTGGTATATCAAATGTCTTCGATTCGGGAGAGAAAAATGCCCTGGATCCGATCCCCTTTTAAGTGATTAAAAAGATCATTATTCGTGGGGATCATTTTTAACTCGTTTAAATACAGGTTAATAACAATATCGTATATTTTTGTTAGCCTGAAGTGTTGCTTTATGGTATGGGAAATAAAATTCGGAGCGCCCGGAGGAAATTTTAACAATGTGAACTCCTTAGACGAACAGGGTGAAGGAAATTATTCTTGAACGCCATGTATGGGTAACCGTTAAAAAAAATTAAAAAAAATTTTAAAGTTTTTTTTTTTTTTCAAATGTTTCGATTCGAGTTAGAAAAATATCCCGGACCCAGTCCCTTTTTAAGTGATATTCATTGTGAAGTTCAAAACATTAATTCATAGGATTGATTTTCCTCATTTAAATACAGAATAACAATCATATCATAATGTTCTGGTTAGACTGAGGCGTCGTTATAAATCTGGAAATAAAATCCGGAGCACCCGGAGGAAAAATAAAATCCTCACGGAGGAAATTTTAAGAACGTGCACTTCCGAGATGAATGGAATGAAAAAAAAAAAAAAAAAAACCTTATTTGTTTGAAAGAAGCTACAGGGTAATTTAATAAATTAAGATGTCCGCATAAAAAAGTAGTTCCAAATGAGCGCAAGGATTTCGGCGTTTCAATGTCTTCACACAAATGCGCATTACTGACACATTTAAAGTCTTTCCCAACCAAATGACAATATTTATCAACAAGCATCAGAGCACATTTTGCTGTAGCGAGCTGGGGGGGAGAAGGGCGGGGAGCACCTTGTTACCAATTCCACGAACTGTTTGCCGGATCGCTTTCGCACGTGACGATTCCGTACGGCTAATGTGCGCAACAGCTGCGCGGCAACTTTCAGTGTCTTTCTGTCAAATGGGCTGCTTTCTTAATGTTCTCCCGTTCCTAACGTCAGTGTAGCGCAAACTTGCCCGATAATTTGTACGTGTCCTTTCATCTCGCGCACTTCACACCACCGTAGCCGGATCAAACTGTCGTTACCGGACTACATAATATTATGCAAACGTACTAATTAACACGGCCAAACCGTGTGGGAGCTGCGCTGCAAAAATTTAAAATCTGACAGACGTTTCGGAAACACATCAAAACGACCTTCTTCGCTTATAGAAAAAAAACTGTCCATGAAAATTGAACTCTACGCGGGGAAATTAACGCGCGTCTGTTGTTCCATCAGTGGAGCTCTTGCTGTCACGAAAACTGCCCGATCATCTTCCGCCATTTGACCTTTTCTTGTCAATTAAAGACCCCCCCCCGGCTCCGAATTTTAAAATGAAGTGGTAAAGAGAGAGAGAAAAAAACAATGAGAACATCAAGCTGCGCTCTTTAAATAACAATACTGCAGTGACCAGTTAGAGGTTAAAGTGTGTGTCCGCGGTTCAGACATGCGTGACCTTTTAGATGGCGGGATATTAACCTTCACATGCAAAGTTGCTAATGACAGAATTGCGTGTTGCCTCGGAGTAATGAGGAGACCAAGGGCTAGCGGAAGATGATCAAGCGTTTGTGGCCCAAATACAAGAAGGAGGAAAAAAAATCGTTTGATAGACATGAAGTTAGTTCTTAAACTCCTGTAATTGGTTAAGAAATGGATATTCTTAAGAATGGATAAGAATCGAGTAAAGCTGGATCAGTTAATCTGGTAACTCCAGCTGTGGTATTGCACGCTTCTGCAACCTTTGGGAGAGAATGGAAAAGGTAGTGGTAAAGTCACGCTGAGGTACAATTACATTTTCTTTTTTTCTTTTTAAATAACATGCAACGAGGAATTTCATTTCAACTTTAAGCAGTCTACACCAGAGGGCACACAATCTCTGCTAACAATTCGATGAGCTCATGGCCTAAAGTCGTGCGAATAATAACAAATACTATTCTTAATTAATTAAATTTATTCCTGATCAATAAGAATAAACTGCAATATATTTTAATTTTTGTGATGATGAGTTGAAAAACTTTAGTGAAACCTTTCTGGGAGAAAATAAAACTAAAGGGCTGTATCAAAACGGCTTATTCCTTTGAGAATTCATCAAATGAGTTGAAGGAATAGATGGAGGAGGAACCTCACCTTAATTCAGTATCGTGCACATTCTGTTCTCTATAAAAGATGTCCAGAAAGCAAGAATCAGTCGAGCATCGGTGCCAGTATTTATCACAGAGTGATCCTCCGAAGAAGATGGCTTTTCTGGTCTCTCTGGAACTTGCATGCTACTTATCAAGCCACACCGTGCTCCACAAATGCCATCTAGTTTAACAGGATTGTCCAATAAGACATTAGAATTCCGTTTTATTAGCTAGTACATCTGAAGTGATGGTCGTGTCAGAAATGGACTTTGTTTGCTTGATTTAAAAAGCAGGAGACAATCGTTCAACCTACGCTTGAGGTCGAATTAAGTCAACCATTTAAGACTACAGTTCGTGACCTTGACTACAAACAGCGAAAAATATCCTGGCTTTGTTTCTGAATTGCAATGACGAATCAAGAATGGGCGCAGAACATTGAGGGAATTTGAGGAGCTCAATATAGCATTCTGAGATCGACTAACTCAGTACTGAGACTAAAAAGTGTACTTAATTTTAAAACTGATAGCGAGTTGAAGAAGATGGATTATCTGTTCTCTCTGGAATTAGTTTAACAGAATTGCCCGATTAAACATTAGAATTCTATTTTGTTAGCTAGAGAACATCTGAAGCGATAGACCTGTGGGTTTGATAATCCTGGAAAAGGTGAAGGGTGTTAGGACTGCCCCCTTAAAGGCGAATAAACAATGAAAAAGGCTATTTATATCTTCCAAGGAGAGGAAATCGTTCAACCTTCGCAATGATGAATCAAAGATGGACGCAGAACGTTGGTGGAATTTTAGAGGAGCTCAATACGGCACTCTGAGACCTACTAACTCCGTACTGAGGGAAAAAAGTACCCTTTAAAGAAGTAGAGAGGTCTTAATTTCAGAACTGATACCGAATTGAAGGTGAAATGTCTTGGATTTGATACCTGAAAATGTATTGAGGGGGAAGAAACCAACAAGGCCCCTTTAAAGTGCAAGGGTCACGATCATCTTTGCGCGCAGACGACGAATTTCGTAACGCTTGTTGATTAGACGTTTTTCGACTTGGATTTGTCTTCCCAGAGGACAATACCCAATTAAGAAGTCTCTTTATAGAAATGTACTCATACGCGTGTATATAAAGAGGAGGCAAACAGTAAATATGAAAACATACACATCCGTGTGGATAAGCAGACAAACATGGCGCGACAGCTGTTTTTTTATCTCTCGCGCGATTTCTTATCTTCAAGTTTGGCAAGTAACTTCGCGTCCTTGGTCTTTTATTTGAACACTCGAGAGATTCTGTCTTAATTAGCTAGCCAAGAAGGAAGTGTACCTGTGCTGGTTGCTGCGGGTCTCCGAGGACGATCGTCTTACCATGCTATCACTCTGCGTCCTTTCACTTCATCGACTACTTTAAACTGTATTAGCACACTTGATTACTTACAGCCGGGAAGCCATTAGAGTTTCCTTCCATCGGAAGAAGTTTCGCAATGGGCAAACAGGTATTTCAGCTTGAAAGAATCATCCAGGAGCACTTTAGGAGAAGGATCTCCTTAAAATCCTCTTTTAATTCTGTTTTTTAGTAAGTACAGAAGGAATTATGAGGCATATATGAAGGGGAAAATAAGTCAGAGTCGCATCTTTCGAAAGTTCAATGAGAGAACAACAAAGTGAATGTTTACCATGGCAACAGAACTCGTGAATCGTGTCAGACACTGAAGAATGCAAATTCTTCGGCGAATTTTCCTTCTAAAAATGTTCTCCCTCGTGTCTAATCGAGGGGTTTCTTCTTTTAGACAACTCCATGCTTTCTTTCATTCCAAGAATTATGCGCATGCGTTGGAAATTTCAAATGAAAAGCAGTTCTCGTTAATCACTGTCTTTGTACGGATTTAGACCACTTAAAAGGCTAAAACATCATTCATTTTGGTAGAGGAGCTTGGCACTGTGACAAGAGATGGTTTCATCCATCTATTCTTAAGTAACTGCCTTCGGTTGCTGATTGATGAACTTTTAAGGGAAAGGGTTCTGGAAAATGTCAAATATTGTCATAAGTTTAAGTTTAATTGAAATGATAAATCAGTGTACTTCTGATAATCTTCTGGAACCAAATAATGGCCATAGAATTATGTCTAAATGTATATCTTTTAACAATTATAAGTGAAAAGAATGCTTTATGAGGCGATTTAAAGTAAGGCAGTCCTCTTCTTTGCTTTGTAATCATGATCTGAAGAAGGATACGTTATCCCCGAAACGTAGTTTGGACTATTTCAGTAAATTTCATCCAATATGTGAATTTACATAATACTGGATATCTTCCTCTATGGAAAACACCCAGGGGACATCATCAAGAAGACCAAAACTCATCCAGGATTAATACGCTGGTGGAATATCAATCCAAAGTAACTGAAGAAATGGGGAAAAATTAATACGAATATACTAATGTAAACAAAACGGCTTAATTATGGTCCTGTAATGTACCCATCCACCTAACCATTTCATCTCTACTGCAACATTAGTTTTATGATTATGAATGCTCTCCGTGGAAATCTGAAAACGGCAATCTTCTCGATTCTTAAGCTAGAAGAGCGAAGACATCCATAAGGGGATTCCTTAAGAGGAGATTAAACATGCACATTAGTGGGCCGAAATCGCGTTCTTAATACGAATCATTTACAACGCAATTAATCGAGTCACGCGCCAAAGCTTTCATTAAACAGAAAGCTATAAATTTTTTGGACTGATAATGTACACCGTTCTAATCTACATTAAGCACTCAAAAACGGTTTTAATGTATCTTGGAAAAGGAGAAATGTTTTTAGTGTTCAGCCCAATATTTTAAGGCACGAACTGCTTTATTGGGATAAGCCAATGTGGGGGGGGGGGAGGCCAGTCCATTAATTGAATAGCCGAATTAGACGTGTTCGAGAGCTTTTAATGGAATAAGCCAACATTTCGGGGGAGGAGAGTCCATTAATGGAATAGCCTAACAGGACGTGATCGAGAGCTTTTAATGGAACAACCAAATTTTGGGGAGGAGAGTCTATAAATGGAATAGTCCAATAGGACGTGTTCGGGAGCTTTTAATGGAATAGCTGAAGAGTTTACGGAGGAGGGGAGGGTAGTTCTTGAATGGAATAGACCGTTTTTCTTTTTTTTTTTTTTTTCCAACAAGGAGGCAAGGAAGTGCTGATATGAAAATGGCTGAATTATTAAAGTTCTTTCTATGAAATTTAAATTCGGTGTCTGTCTGTCTCCTTTTACACACTGGTGTGCAGTGGCGCCCGTTCAAATACTGATGTCTTGTTTCTTTTTCTTTTTTCTGGTGTTTCTCTTGAGTTCAAATTTCAGTGCGGATTCTCTGAAAGAAATATCAAACTTTATGGATCTTGTAGTGGAAGAGAGACAGGCGCCAGCCCCTTCGAAGATTGTAAATGTACATAAGAGCTAGACATAGATCGTTTACGTCAGAGTTTGCAGCTCGGGTGAAGAGCCAAACTTGTCAGCTGATTGTTGTCGATTCCTTCCACGTTTCACTAAACATTCCGGGCCATGCATACCACATATCCAAGGACTGCCAACTCTCATAAATACAGCGTATGTGATTGGCGAAAATAGCCACGAGACATTCCGTGTCTTTGTTTAAAACTGAATTGAAAACGGGCCGGTTACAAAGTAATGCCTTAAAGCTAGAAGAAGAACAGCTGTTTTATATAACTTAGCTAAACTATTTTTTTAACAGATATAAGAATAAGAGGAAACTTCTTTGGGAACAAAAAAAGGGATAAATAATGCGGGTAGCAGAGCAGAATGGATCGAAGAACAAGACAGGTAAAGAACATAAGAAGAGAAAAAGCATCTTGAGAAAACGTAAGACTAACCTAATAAAAGTAAGAAAACGCACCAAATATCGTAACATAATGTTTACGATAAGATGCGCTAAAAATTCTCTTCTGATAACCCGCATTATAGGAAGAGACGAGCGAGAATGGTGCTTAGCAACCGAGTATTTACCAACCCGGAAACTGGGAGGATATTAAGTTTCCTCCAGTAGTGGAAACACTGATGCTGACATTAGGCTTATTTCGTTAAGCCTATCGAAGAGGAAACAATGCAGTGGAAGGGGAAATTATATTAGGATTGAAGGAGGCGAGGAAGTATCCTCCCAAGAGACAATTCTCTTAAGAAAAATATTCAAGAGTCTTTGAGGAAATCGATATCTTCTTGGGTACAGAAAAGTGGGATGGTACGTATGAAAATGACCAGATTCATTTCGAAGTCTTTATGAACGTGGTTTGTTTTAAAATATCGGACAGAGATCAGACCCACTTTCTGTCCATTTCTGAATAATAAATATTTCCAAAGAGCTCTCCTTCTTGTTCAAATTCTTTGAACAAGAAGGAGAGAGACCTTGGTCAACAGTAGAGAGTGGAATCGTAGAAAATAAACTGCCAGAGATCATACATCATAACAGAATATCATCTGTCCATTGAAATCAATCACTTGTGATGTGGAATGCAGTTATTTCCATCGTCCATTAGGACCATGTTGCGCAACGCAGCCAATCATTCACCTACACCGACTCACTTCATAGGATCACACTAAATTAAACACGACTGTGCGGTTAAAGTACTCAATGGACTTGGGCAACGGCTTCGAAGTAAACTCTGAGATGTCCTGTGGTAAACTTTGTTCATTCCAGAGGAAGCTATTACCCAGATAAAAGCGATTAGAAACTTTTCGGGAGAATGCCATCTTTCTCATAGTCTCTAATTCTGAAAGCCGGCCATTAAATGGTCACGCGAGACTAGAGCAGCGTCCACATGAATTGTTAACGATCCACTGAGTGCTAATTAATGCAACAAAATACAGTGGCCGGCAGCACTTCGGATTTTCCCCTAAGTGGATGCAAATAGTTTCATGTCGAGGTTTGTTCCGCAGTTTTCGGCGCTCCGAACACGACATGAAATTATTAGTGTAGTGTGTGCGCATATCGGAGCACTCGTGAGTATTCTTGACGCTGCATGCGCGTGTAGTTACCATCTGCTGTGAAGTACTCCGGAGTTAATTGAATTCCGGCTTCGTAATCAATTGAAATATTCGGAAATATTATCATTTAACGCGGCATCACGATTGGATGACGTAATAATTCGCAAGACACCAAACGACAACTGTTGAAATACCAAACGACAACTGTTGAAATACGTAACAATGAAATAACGGTAGCAAACGATATAATAAAAATAACGTTAACGTCTGCTCTTTATAATGTACGCTTTTTGGTAAAATTAAGGTATCCAAACTGAGCGAATGAAGGGGAGGGTTCTTTACGAATAACATAAAACAGAAAATGACAAAAGACGAGGCAAGAAATAGACAGACGGATGTACTTTCCGGATAGTCGTTTTTAAAACGGAAAATCTGCGAGAGTAATATTTTACCTGTCGAAGGCACGTGCATCTCATCCCATCGGAATTGTAAAAACAGGGCGAGAATCTTCCTTGGTTTGCAGAACTATGCATCGATCAAGAAACAAAAGTGTCTTTGCTCTGCCGTGAAAGTTACAGTGACCTCTGTTGCTATTGCACAGCATTAGACCATCGCAACTTTATATCTACTTTGTACGGAGCAAAAGATTTATTGCTCCATCCGTCCGTGCACAGAAGCCCCAAAGCGCCCGGGATACGCCGAAACTAAGCCAGTGAAGTTGTTTTGCTTGAATTACACTGCGAGACTGCAAGTGTGTGTGTGTGTCTGCTTCGCGCATAACGTAGATATATTGCGCTGGTTTTAAGGACAGGGAAAGTTGTCTAATGAGAGCCGGGCTAAGTAATGGGAGTTGCGCAGCGAAAATAACTTTGAAATATTAATAATGGAAGGAATGCTTCAACTGCAGGTCAGAATTAAGTTTTGATATCAGACAAGGAACAGCATCTCGTTGGAGAAATATTTTAATTTTAGTCCCAGAATGCTCTTTCACTCGCAGAAGGCAAAATCTGGTATGGTAGTATACACTGAGCTCTTAAAAGTATGCGGATACCCCAAGACTTTTAAACAATTAATTCAAGAAGTTAAGGCATTCGAATGTTTATGTGACTGTTTCCAATCTCCTGTATTGTCTAATTTTGAAAGCTCGCCTTTGAACCCCCATTTCGGCTCCATCCAAGGTACATTCGGCAGGATTTAGGTCAAGAATTCGCACATTCTTCCTTCTTACTTGGCCATGGATCATTTAAAACGCGTCTTCTTGACTTTGGTTTGGCAGAATTTGCTTTTTTATCTGTTGAGAGACAGAGAACTGGAACCACGTGATGCACTCTTGTCTGATCTGTCTTGACCTCCGCAACCAACGTCTTCTGGTCCTCAATGTGCTGACAATCCATCCAGAGGCTAAGGTATTGGTCATAATGTCCCTAGGCACTATATCTCGGTCAAATCTACGAGGCAAAACGTCCAACACCATTCCTGGGCCAATGCTTTCCCCTAGTGCTCTTCAAGCATTCCCTCAGCACATACTCGAACAGTATCTCTCTACTACAATGCAGTATTTTTACCAATTATCACCTATGCGGCAGGAGCCTGATTTCCTAAAGCAATAATTGCAATAAATAAAAGAAAATTAGAAACAATCCAGTCTACCATATATCAATAGAGCTTGCCGCACGGTCAGCACGCATGCTTTACAGGTGCTGGCCCGTGCATTACCCTTGGACCTTGAGGTCGTCAATAGTGGATTACTGTACAATATCTCCAAGGACAGATCCCTTACTTGTATTGAGTTCACTAATGATCCCTCAAAAAACTCCGACTCACCCTTCACTGTTGGGATAGCAGAGACGTGGTGTCACACAGATATAAGGAATGCAGAACTGGAATTTGGGGAGTACAATGTGTACAGAAAGGATAGAAAGGGAGGAGGTGTTATGCTGTTAATTAAGAAAAACATAAAATCAAAAGAAGTGCATCCAGTTGATATAGATGGACAGTGCACTGTTGACTCAGTTTGGTGTGACATAAGCATTGGGAGATCAAAATTGAGAGTAGGAGTGTGCTATAGGCCTAATGACTCTGATGAGTATAATAAGATATTGTACAGGGAAATAGAGTGGGCCAGTAAATCAGAGAGTCTTATAATGGGGGACTTTAATTTCCCAGATATTGACTGGAATTTGGGGGCTGGTCACTCACACACTAGCAAGGCTTTTGTGGATTTATTGGATGATTGTTTTCTACATCAGCATGTTCGAGAAGCAACCAGAGAAAGTAATACTCTTCATCTGGTTATCAACAGTGATCATTCGTGTATTAAGAATTTGTATGTCGTGTATTAAGAACCACTAGGTGGCAGTGATCACAGTGTACTGATGTGGGATTTACTTAAAGATTTAATTACCATCAGGGGTAAAGGAAAGGGTTTTTGCTTCCTTAAAGGTGAGTACAGTGGTCTCAGACAGTTTTTAAATTCTGTACAGTGGGGGGATCAACTGATGATGTTACCAACAGAAAATTCAAAATGGGAAGCATTCAAGGAATTAATCGTGGAAGCTACTAAAACTTTCATACCTATTAAGAAATATTGTTCAAGGTTTAGGCCTAAATGGTTATCAAATGAACTAATGAGACTCGTGACAGAGAAGAAAAATGCATGGGATGCATATAAATTATCAAGCGACTCAGAAGCCTATGGCAGATATAAGCTAGACTGTAATCAGGTCACAAAGCAGGTTAGGCAGGCGAAGGCAGATTACGAGAAACCTTGGCAAAAGATGCTAAGAAAAACAGCAAGGATTTCTTTACTTATATAAACTCTAAAAGGAAGGGGATGAATCTTGATTGGTCCAGTTGACATCGATGGTTCGACTGTTGATGATCCTGCTCAGATAGCAAACAAACTGAATGAGTATTTTGCATCTACATTCACACGTGAGGAATTATTAAGGTTTGAAAATGGCAGAAGGTTATCAAATTGTAGCAGGGTGCTTAATGATCTTGTAATAACTGAGAGCAAAGTGGAAGAGAAACTGTTGAAGTTAAACGTAAGAAAAGCACCTGGGATGGATGGGATCTATCCAGTTATATTAAAGGAGGCGGCAAAGCAACTAAGCAAACCGTTAGCCATAATTATGAGAGCATCCTTGGACTCAGGGGAGGTTCCCACGGACTGGAGATGTGCAAATGTATCCCCAATTCACAAAGGGGGATTGAAGGGTGACACGAGTAATTACAGACCAGTTAGTTTAGCTTCTGTTCCGGGTAAAATAATGGAGTCACTGGTTAAAGATGCATTGCAGGATCATCTAGACAAGACTGCAGCAATAATTCAGACACAGCATGGGTTTGTTAAGGGAAAGTCTTGTCTGACAAATTTGATAGAATATTGTGATGTGGTTACAAAGGAATTGGATGCAAAAAATAAATTTGATATCATATATTTGGATTTCAGGAAAGCTTTTGACACTGTTGCGCAGGGAAGACTACTGTACAAATTGGAGCAGAATGGTATTAAGGGTAAGTTGCTACAATGAATAAAAGGGTGGTTGAGTGGGAGAAGACAGAGTGGTAATCAACGGGTACTGCTATACGTGGACTAATGTTATTAGTGGAGTCCCACAGGATTCGGTGTTGGGTCCACTGTTGTTTTGTATATTTATCAATGATACTGATGAAGGTATATCAAGCTTAATGTCGAAGTTTGCAGATGATACAAAGGTTGGCAGGGTTGTTAATGACAGTGTGCTACTGCAACAGGATCTAGATAATTTGGGCAGATGGGCTAAGAAGTGGCAACTGAAGTTCACCCTTGACAAATGCAAAGTACTGCATATGGGTAGAAGTAACCCCAGAGAAACGTACCAACTGTGTGGTACTACACTTAAGGTGGTAGAAAATGAAAAAGACCTGAGAGTGATTGTACAGTCAAATATTAAGTTTTCTGAGCAATGCAGACAGGCTGCCAGGGCAGGTCATGGGATTTTGTCAATGATATATAGGAATTTTGCTAGCAGGGAAAAGGAGGTGATTATCCCTCTGTATAAGGCAATGGTCAGGCCACGCCTTGAGTACTGCGTACAGGTCTGGAGGCCTCATTTCAGGAAGGATGTAGATTTGCTTGAGCGTGTACAGAGAAGGGCAACAAGATTGGTGAGGGGAATGAAGGGATCCTCTTACCAAGAGAGGCTTAAGTTCTGCAAATTGCAGTGGCTGGAGACTAGGCACCTGCGCGGTGATCTGATTGAGGTCTATAAGGCCTTGAATGGGTTGAGCACGCTGAATTCTGATGGGATCCTTCCACTTGTTCAGATTACGAACCTAAGGGGGCATAAATTCAAATTAAGAAAAGACAGATGTAGAATAGATGTGTGGAAATTTGCCTTTAGCCAGCGGGTGGTTAATTGTTGGAACAAACTTCCATCTGTCGTTGTGGAAGTTGATAGGTTGAATAAATTTAAGGAGGAACTGGACAGGCATTTGGAGGGAATGGTGTGATTTTTTTTTTTTTTTTTTTTTTGGCTGCTGCTGCATAATCTCATACACTTGCTTTCTTGCATCATATGCCACTACTACTAATACTACTACTTCCAAAGGACATGGCAGCAGAGATGGGATCAAACCACAAGGGATCCATCACCAAAACATTCATCCCAGCAATCTCAAGAATCTACTTGGAGTTTCCTACATGGTTCTCTCCGGGACTCCATGCCTGCTTTCTTTTCATCTGGCACGGATTTTTCAGAGCAAAACTGGCCGAGTTCAAGATTGTGGAGGATCCAAACTGCCGCTGTGGCTCCCCTGAGATTTGGAAGCATCTGCTCTACCACTGCGGCATCTATGAAGACTTCAGATGTATCCTAATGACGAGAATCCATTACCTCCCAAAGAACATGGAACGCCATGTTCTAGACACCGTGGAAGACTACTGAAGCTTTCACCTCCTTTGCAAAGGACTTATTCCAGAGACAGAAAACCCTGCTTAGGACATAAGAACACTGGGTATAGGGACATACCCTATCATCGGAACCAATCTGGAGATAGGAACCCCCCCCCCGTCCACCGGACTGCCAAAATGAAGTGACCATTACTACGGATGGGACTTATATTTGATCTTCCTATCGAAATTGAAACTCTCATGGACCTGACAAGGATCACAGACGAAGACACATCGCAGCTCCGCTGCCGACACACCATTTAGCGATCTGAATCGGGTACTCAAACCCTGTTCCCTTTAAATCCCCCATCCCCAGGCAGGGGGAGGAGGAGACGGCCTTCTGTCTCCTCCTTCCGCCCTTTCCTCTGGTGGGGCTCGTCCCAAATGACATTATGGGATCACCTTCCCTATCGTCCCCAAATTTCTACCTGTCCCCCCAGCCTTCAGTCTTTGCCCCTACTCCAACCTATGAAACCTACCGCGTACGCCCCTTACTTAAACTTAACTTTAACTCTATAGTCTATACCTTAACAAACTCTAATTCTGCGTTAACTTAACTTCCCACGCTAATTTTTTAATAGGCCCTTGCCAGAGAAATCTTCGAAAGCTAGGTGGTAGGGGCTGCCAGAGTAAATAAGCAATCCCTCTACTGCTTGACCTGCCTCATCGGGGCAAAGTGTGAGCAACGGGTGTTCCCACTAGGGGGGGGGGCGGGCCCAACGACTAAAAGGTCAGAGGAACAACATAACATGACACTACACAACCATACACTTGACACTTTGAAAAACCACTGGCCTTCAGAGTTCTGTGTTATACAAACAGACTACTCAAACAGCGAAGAGATGGGGGAACCCCTGAGGCAAAATACTTTACTCGACCATCTCAATAAAGTGCAAAACAACTTTCTCCTTCTGTACGATCGCTTTTTATTAATCCACAGGCCTAAAACAGTGGACAAAACTCCAGCCGATTGGCTTATGGGTTGTGTTAACTCAAACTCCATGGAAGAAGCTCAGGAGAAGTAATTATTCAATGCCATTCTTGTACTCTGTTTACAAATGTAGAGGAACAAAATATCGAGTTTCTGGAAGTGAAAACTATACACCATTGTCCAAGGTCAGCAAACCCGAGGTTCCGATGGTAAGTAAGCTTCTTCACAAAGGTCGCCATTGACCCTTACCGCCTCTCCATAAGTGTGACAAGTAGCTTAACAACGTCACCGAGTGCACACTTTAAGCCACGTGGGCCGCAGTTGGATTCCAGTGGCTTTATGTGCGCAGATCGCTACGGATAGTGGAAGCTCTTAAGACTCTTGTGTTCTTAGTACATCCCGAATCCTTTATGAATGAAGTAACTCCCATTTTCTGGCAAAATATCAAGACCCCCCCCCCCTAAAGACTTTCAAATAAATTAATTTCTTCTGGAATCTGCTTGCAGATAAGGGTCTTTGGAAGAAACGTTGCCGGTCTACAAGGAGAAAATGAATTCCCCGATGAACGTTTTAAAGTAATAATTGCTTCTCTCCACCGCTTCCTTGTTTAGAATTTCGGTAGTTTTTGAAGGACATCACCATTACATTCAGAAGAGGAGGAACTGCCAGTCTCGAAGTCTCACGATCTTAGACTAAACGTTTCTGATTATCTTATCTCTAACTAAATGGGTCGCTTACTTCTTTCATTATAAAATAAACCATTTAAAGAAATGAAATTAAAAGAAAAAATGAGACAGATGGAGATAATTTTGATGCCAGCTTTATTTCTCCTCTAAAGTACGTTTTCATTTTCGGAATCTCTCTTTCTCTCTCTTAGCCTGTTTTAAATCAAGGATCCTTCGATACTAAAGATTAAGCAAGGGAGATTTGAGCACAGGCAAAGAAGGCGGCTGCATGTGCTTGTTAAGTACACTGCTGAGGCAATTTGAAACTCGGAGCTGTTAGGTAAGCTAAGCTTACCCATCAAGTAAGTTTCTGCAATACTGGAACTCCAGAAATTTCAATTCCAAAGGTAAAACCTATAAAACATCTCGCAGTCAAATAATATTTATCTGAGTGCGAGAGAAGCCGCTTGACGGACTACAAGGTCACATTCAGCCGCTTCTTTTCATTAACTTTGAACTCCAGTACGCAGTTTGATTTTGCAACTCCTTCGCCCCCTCCCCCAACTCTCAGGCGCTCAATCAGTACCTCCGGGTTCCGCTTTCAGCCTCCCTTTGGGCAGTTTGGGTAATGACAGCTTCGATTTCCCACTCTTCCGCCTCGTCAACTTCGGACAGCCTCCAGCACACCCACCCTCAGCTCCGTCCCTTTTCGTCAGTGGCCGTGATGCACTCTGTCCACCGTACATCAGCTGCGGAACACACTTTTATTCTCACCGCATTCATCAATGTCCGCTTTTCGAATCTCTTCTCCGAAACAAAGTGTTCTTTGGGCAAACATCCTCCACGTGGTCCCCACTTTTTCTGTGTTCGACTTCCGATTGTTAGCGCATGAGCTGATCGAACAACGAAGATTCATTTTCTTTCGATGGGTCCTTTTTTGAAGTTTCCAGTTGAAATGTGGATAATAGCTTTCAATAAGAGAAGTGAATGTCTGATGGAATCCTTCAAATGAAAAATCTTCATAAAGAAACTGTCCTCATCAAAAGTTATTTCTTAATAAGATTAATTTAAACTCTGGCTTTTTCAACGGGGTATTTAAAAATGGACCTTACCTTTTTCTGTATAAGATTATTTTAAAAAACAAAACCTTCCATGTGAGAAGTTGCAATAAACTCTGCTCACCAACATATTTTATAAAAGTTTGCAGATTTCTCAGTCTCAAATAACATATTTCTTTTGCGTTAGGGATGTCTGAGTGTAGCTGATGACCTCGCGTATTAAACAAAAGGATGATTGAAAACGTTTCTTGTTCTGTTTCTTCTGCTCTGCAGGGGATGTCATTCCACATCAGTAATCGCTGGAGCAACGAGCAGCTTCTCGAAGAATTACGGTATCTTCTCTCACTGTAGGGGGGAGATGAAAATGTATCTTCTTCTTTTATCCTTTTCTATGTGTGAACGGTTCGAGATGTTGCGCGTGCCTTCTATATATCATTCGCTGCATATTGACGGAGTTGTCAGAGATCATATGCACGTACCAATCTATCCGTAAATAACAGACCTCGCTTTCATCATTTGCAGAGGTGTTCAAGCAATACATTTTACCCCCACCATTCCTCTCGAAAACGGAAAAGAACGAAACAAAGGTTGTAGGTTCAAAACACGAGGATTTTTACGCCTAAACAAAAGTGATGAAAGAGGATAGTTTTCATCCAAACCATGAAGCATATATCGTGATCAGAAAGAAGATCGATCTTCAGTCTTTCCCAGCAATAGTTTATTTTATCCATTATATGATGGCCATCTCGTAAAACAATACACTAACATTCGTACGAACAATAGAATAATATTGGAAATTTCTTTCTATTGTTATTGGATAGGCAATAATTATAGAGAAGACGTGTTTCCCACATTACACGGTTGTAATGCAGTGAAGCTACATTCCCTGGTTTATGTTGCAGATGAAACTGCAACTGTCCAAACAGTGAGTAGAATCTTTCCTATTACACGGAAAGGATGGGCTTTGACTATAGTATTTGGTCCTAAGTACCTGAGGGTTATTGTTGGTGTAGTAGGATCTTAGGAGCATCAGCGACTAAGCCCATATTGCTATGTGTTCGATTTTCTGTTTTATGGACGAAAAAAACCATGCAGCCCTCGCCTGAGACCGAATAACTCAGCCACATTGTGAAAAAGGTCCATAAAAATTCCTCACATCATCAATGAAACTAGAACTCAGGTCTTTTCCACCTGGTGTGGGAGGACGGTAATCCTATCGGCTCTGCTACCCACCAGCACAGTACAGTGATAAGAAAAATCTAAAAGAAATAACATCACACGATCTCCTCGGATGAGAGAACAGAAAACAGAAGAAATAAGTAAGGATTCTGACACCACCTACACAGTTGTCAATGAATCTACACTGAACGTGGTATCTAATACTTATTTAGAAACAATAATCCTTCTGAGTTCCGGTCTCGCACACAAAGAGCGGAACTCAGAAGTATGACTACATCACGGGGAAAAATAGATCCATCAGCAATAGTGCAAACAGAAAGAGGTAAGTCCATGTGCGATTAATCCACCAATGTCATCGATACTTGAAACACAAGAACAGTGCGAACAGAACAGAGGAGATGTGCACAAAACAATATGCTTTTATAATGACAATTCCAAAAAACAATTATGATAAAGCGCGATTAACAAATATGCAAATTATGCAATTACCAAATCAAAATTCTTCCTTTCCAGACTCAACCTAGAAGTATCATAAAAAACAACATCGGCTACCTTCATGACACAGTCCGAATAGAAAATTGATTTCAGCTGTACAAAGAAGCTGAGCGTTCCGCATCGCTTTCCCCTTAATTTCCACATTCAACTGTTGCAGTGAGTTGTCGAAAATAAGGTGGAAGACTGAAATCTTCCACCTCATTTTCGACACTAACAATACAACTATCTGAAAAATTTGCTATATTCAGCCAATCAATGGTCAACTGTGGTTCAATAAGATAAATTCATATCTGGATATCATATTCACCTCTGGTGATCATAATATCCTCCGGGCTTCCTCGTTTTCATTCTCATCAGGCCATCATCAGATCCTCAAAAACAAGAAATCCTACATCCATAAGCCTACAAAATCAAAAAAATGGTTATTTTAAGATCAGAGTGCGGAAAATTAAGCAATTCACCATCACTGCCTCATCAAGGAAATCCTGGAAAAACGGTCTAGACATTGCAATTTGCAATGTCTAGACCGTATGCTCTGAAAGCGATAGCAATCTGATCAAGAATTAATGCTTAGGGGGAATAAGCATCCTAACACTCCTCTTCAAATAGAAACAATATCTGCATGAAGTAGAGACAACAAATGGTCTTCCTGATCTAATAAGAGCGATATTCAACAGAAAAAAAAACTGTAATGCCACTTGAGTAAGTCTTAAGATGTTTACTGAACTATTGCATCCATCTACACTTTCAAGGTCTGCTGAATATGTGCGGTATCACTCTTCTCCATTACAATAAAGTTATATGAAATATTTATACATAAATTCGTCTTTTGCAGCGGACACATTGCCACTACTTATTCAACATACCCCAGTGCCACTACTTACCGAACATCCCTCTGCATATATATGCATTGAAACTTTTTCTTCTTGCAGATATTAGAATATGTCAACGATCCTTAACTGCACTGGGCAAACTAAAACGTAACAGGTTTGCCATAAAATTCATTAAATGAAATGTTCAGACTTTTACCACCCTTTTTTCCATTTTATCTACAAAAAAACCACCTCTGAAGCTTCTCCCCCTTTCGAATATCGGGCGCACACACGAAAATCATTCAAAATTAAACTTTTGAAGTTCTCGCAGATCGAAGGCAGATAATTTCCGTTCTTATCGCTTTCACACTGAAATTTATTATTTATTTTTTCTTTCTATCTTGAAAATTGCGTGCTAAAATTTGCCCGCATTCTACTTCCAGTTCGAAACCGTTCCGGTATTCTAATAAGCGATAGAAAGGAAATGTCTGACGACCAGAAGCAAATTGTGTTTCTGAGATAAATCTAATGTTGGAAAGAGAGAAGGCAATAACCATCTCATTTCTTTTTGCGCCGATGCAGCTGTCTATAGAGGTTTCAACAGCCAAATTGTACTCTAACTGAGGGGTTAGAAATGGGCTCGAGACTTTCTTATATCGCTTAAGATTCAGATGACGCTGCTTACGTCTCTCTCTCTAGTTTTTCGATGTTACGCCACTTTGAGATAGATTTTTATTTGGGCAATTTATGAAATAAGAGAGATGGACGACGTAATGGTCCATTATGATGCTACATCATCATTCACCGCAAATTGCAACTTTAGACGAAGAGCTGAAGCGTTTTAGGGAAGTGGTTGCGTTCATCTCGAGAACTTTTTTATATTTTAGGAATCCACCCGAAATTCTTAGAATGGTATACGCACTATAAAAGTCAAAAGGTTGCTGTTTGTTGCTCACCAATCTGGCACCATCTAGAGGAAATGGTTAGCAATAATTTAGGACTTGTACTGACAATGATTTTCCAAATTGAAATTCGTTATAAAATAATCAAGGAGATCATCAAAGCTTGTGCCTACAGCAACAGGATTTGGAGAAATTAGACAGATGGGATGGAAAGTGGCAATTGAAGTTTAAAATTGATAAATGCAAAGGTATTTCATATTGGTCAGCAGTAATCTTAGATTAATGTACCTACTGTGCGGAGTACATAGTGCAGAACACAAGAGAAATGGGGGTAATTGCTCAATCAGACATGTAAGTATCTGAGCAGTGCAGACAGGCTGCTAGGGCAACTCATGGAGATGATTATCCTGTTGTGAAAGGCAATGGAATTTAGAAAGCACTTGGATCTCCTGGAACGGGTGCAGAGAAAAGCAGTTAAATTACTGAGGAGAACAAAAGGGTGCTCTTTCCAAGAGAGGTTTCAGATTTGCAAATTGAAGAGTCTGGAGACTACGCACCCCAAGGGGATTTCATTAAGGTGTTTAAGGCTTTGAATTGATTTGAATGAATTGAATACTAAATGTTGATGGAATCTTGACTCTTTTGCGCACAACACAATTGAGGGGAGGTTTGTTTAAATTTAAAAAGGATAGTTGCACGGTAGATTAGAAAGTTATTAGAGAGGATGGACAGAAGATGTAGTTTTTTTTGTCCGATGCTGTATAAGCTTGCATAATTTGCTACTAATAATAGTAATAACGTGGTCAAATTGCTTCAAATCCTCCACCCAACAAACCATTCATCGGAAAACCAAAATGATCAACTCTATGAAAAACATTCTTCAGGATTAAACGCATCCATCATACAATCAGTCCACGTTTAAAGTTAGTAACTAACAACTCTATTTTGAAGCTCCATTTTGCCAGCCAGTCTTTATATTTATTATCTTTTTATTTAACAAGTCAATGCGCTGAAACTGCAGAAATAAAATTACGTAGTCACTTATTAAAATGGACGTTTGACATTTATACAAAATCGCAGGCAGAAAAAAACAGCATTAACAACCAAACGGATATATTTTATCCATTCAACATTTGTCTTCTCTAAGCGAGAACCAAAAGTACCCAACCTGAAAGAAAGGAGCCTTCTGTATATACACAATACAGCGAACTACTTTTATTTCTTCAATACACAAACCTTGTATTTATTCGGCCTCACCTGGCAAATTCTTACCTACTGGAAACCCATCACGCCGTTGCTATGACGACCAGATGAGACTGTTTCATCTTAGAGATTCTTCCCCCTCTCCATCTCCCCCTTTCCAACTCACCTTAGGTATATAGAGAATACTTCTTCTAAGCGTATGAAAGCGTCTAGTGCCCACGTGATCTCCTCGTGTCGTCAAATACTCCCCCATTACGTAGGATTCGGTTATCGCGTTGGGAGGTTGATTGTAGGAATTGGATGCTGTGCGCACTCACAGGTAGCGTATTCAGAAGGAAGTGTGCCTCGTAACGGCTTTAAGGAAAAGTGGAATTTTACACCATTACCGTGTAGAGCTCCTTGAACTTTCCCTTAAGGGGGAGGGTGGGGAGGTGTTTCCACTTTCTACCCGGTTATAATTTTAAAAATAGCTTTTCAATGGAGAGCGCAAAATACGCATTCATCTCACATTTACTAAGTTATACGCCATTTACAAAAAACTTCAATATCTTCTGCCCGTATACACTAAGTCGAAAAAAGTTATGAACCCCTCAAGCCAACTTAAATCCAGAAGCGAATAACAGCAGGAAATTGCGTCATACATCAACCAGTTTGACGTTTAAGTCAAACCGTTCGTTGAATTTCCTCGGTGTTCTTAAATTTCCGATATCTTTTTACGTTCTTTGTCTCAGCCCTTTCTTCGCTCATCTCTCCTTTTTTCTTAAACTTTCCCTCAGCAATTATCTTTGTCTCCTAAAGAAAAACCAAAGCACCTGGCATCCTGCGCCATATGATCTTCCTCCAAATCTTCACGGACCATTGAAAGGGGGTGACGAAAATAATCACTTGACGTCATCTGCGTTTGCCTACTTCTACGGCTGTTCGCTCACTCTAAAACAGACGTTTTATTGACTGGGCAGTACGGAGACTGCGTCAACCTGTTATACAGCGAGATCGATTACTAGTCGGACTCGGAGAGGCAACTATCTCCACGCTTACTGGATACAGACAAGGGGACATTTTCACCGCCTGTTGCTCCCGTGCGAGTTTTGCTAACAGCGTCGAGAGCCGCCATTTTGAAAGCTATTTTAACCAGACGACTCTCAGATTACATCTGGCAACAAAAAAAAAAAAAAAAAACCAATGCAAAATATACTTTAATAATAACAAACAACATATAATTATTCATATAAATTAAAACATGGTTCCGAGATTAAATTTTCTGCTATCGAGAATATTATGAAGTATCATTGTCAGTTTAGATCGTTTGGTCTTCGTTAAACCTTTTAAAACTAATAAAGGTGATCTTGGCAAGACATTTATTCCATCGCTAGCGACACCTATCGAATCCTAGTTGGTAACTGATACTTTTGTGAGGTTAGTGTAGCATTTACTGCAATTGGAACGTAAATGTCTCGCTAATAAACGAGATAATGCGTTATTTTCTAAGTCAGAACGTTGGCAGAAACCATAATTGTTGATGTCTGTCGCTTGTGCGTGACTAGCCAATATTTGGCATGCAAACTGGATCCCCGCCTCTTCTGTTGGGCTGTTGCTCGTGATTGTTACATCACAACAGGACCACCTGACATGACTGTTGAATAAACAGACTTGACTTGTTTAGAAGCGACTTGGCTGTTTGAACACGGCCAAGTTTGTGTGGTACTGAAGGTCATAAATGGTAACAGAATCTCATTTGAAATACTGGCTGTGATGAGAAATTCAATAACTTGGGCCGTGGAGTTTTAGGGATGGCAGATGTTTGTTGCGTGAAAGACTAACAGGATCGATCGTGGAGAACGTCACACTATTTTCAAAACGTGATTGAAGGTCGTTGGGTCGAATGGCGTTTCTGTTTTTAATGAAGCAGGATTTATCTGCCATTAGCAAACTAAAATTGCGCAATTGTGAATTAAATTAAATCTCAGTCTGTCACATGGAGACTTAGAACGGTCAACAGGTTCCTGGAAATGGAAATGCTGCACAAAGTTCAGCGTCTAGTTATTAAAAAGGGATCACTAGACACCAACGAGATGACGAACAACCAAGACGACCACAGGATCAATTCAACACAATTACAAATAATCACCAGTACTTCCCAACTTGAAATGAGGTGAGAAGTCCGCCAAGACCCACAGCTTGGACCAAGTCGGTAGAAGGGGATACAATATGCTCGAGATGGTGAAAGGGTGATCATTAACACGGTTCAACCACCTTAAAATCCAGTACTCGACACCCATGAATTTTTTGATGTTAGGGATGGAAGCAGAGGACCAGATCGTCGAGGCATACATGGGAATCGGAACCAGACATGTAGTGAGTGGCAAGTTTGTGGCTGTTTACTCCAGTAATTTCCTGTCTTACCGCCCACATTGCTGACAGAGTTTTTGCCTTAGTGTTGGCGAAGTGCTGTTGGAAGGTCAGGCCTTCGTCCCAGGTAAGCCCTAGATCAGTGTGACGCGAGACCTTTTGGACCATAATACCATTGATGTAGATGTCTATGTTCATCTTCATCAGAATGGTGAAAGACATATGTGCTGACTTGGTTGGGTTTATGGTAGGCCAATATTCTCAATATAATGGTCAAGTTCTATTAGGGCAGTAGCATGGGCGTTCATTGCGTCAAAGTTGTCAACGTGTTTCGACGAGATGGAGAGTTTTATATTATCTGCCTAAGAGCTGCAGTCAGTATGCGTAGAGAGGAAGGGGTCCAAAGCGGCAGCAAAAAATAGTGCAGAAAGGACGCCACCATGGAGGACTCCTTTGTAGATTACGTGGTTCGACTGGAAGGTTCTATGTTTAACTCTCAAATGTCTTTGTTTGAGAATGGAAGCAATGACTTTTAATAAGCTGCCCTGTATTCTGAAATGCCTTTCAAGTATTGTCATCAAGGCATTGATTGAGACATTGTCGAAGGCAGATTTAATTTCTAAAAAGATTACATCAATCCGTTCTTTGGCGTTCAGAGTCGTTTGGATCCGAAAGGGGTGTCCATCAAATTCATCACATTCGATCTCTTTTAGAGATGGGACGAAAATCCTTCTTGTATTTCGGATGTTTGACTTTAGGCACGAGTTTTACAATATAATGTTTTCATATTTCAGGGATAACTCCAGTGTGTAGGGTTTCTCTAAATATAAAGAGGGAGGGGGACATATCAGGGCCAGAAGTGGATTTATTTGGGAGACTATTTAATGCCTGAATTACATTTTCTTTGGTTATGGTGATTTCTGTTAGTAGAGGTCTGATATCAAGATTGGATCCGGATGGATTCTTGTTGTTCATGTAATTTACCACCCAACTGATATTGTCTGGTGCGAGAGAGTTATACTTTAAATTAGGATCTCGAGAGATTCCGACGGTACTGTTCGTCCATTCTCTAAATAAGGTTTTGTCCATGGTGAAGTTGGTATTCTTGTTGTTATTGATTCTTTTAGACTGTTTAAGCTTTTTAGAAATTGCAAAGTTGTACTCTTGGCGTTTGTGCTTTAAGAAACAGGCCAGTTCTTTTTTGTAAGCGATGTAGTCTTCAGCTGTTCTGGTTTTCTGCCATTTTCTGTAAGCTTTTTTGTTTTCTTACAAATACTACTTTAATATTGTTGTTAAACCACCAGTTTGACCGATGTGAGATCCGAATCTCCTTAGACGCACCAACACAAGCTGTTTGAAATAATTCTTCAGACAGAATGGAAGCGGCTTCGGGCCTTGACTTTTCTAACAGGGCGTTCCGTTTATACGTAGTGAGGCAATGGAGGATTATTTCTTGCTTTAAGAACTTGTTTGAAAAGACTCTTCTTGTATGCAGTGGGCCACATCCTTCAACCGATGTACTAGAGAGGTTGGAGTGGACATAAAGTTGACAGTCCAACGGTTGATGATCTGATTTGAAGAAAAAGGTTGGTTTGATAAGTTCTGCATGAGGGATGTTGTGAAAAATGAGGTCGAGCTGCTGATTTCCCCGAGTTGGGGAAGTTTGAAGAGGATGAAGGTCGAGCATATGTAACATGTTTTCCAGAGAAGACCTGGCCATTGAGTACCTTGGCAGGGGCATGTTGAAGTGCCCTACGAGAATAGTAGGGACGTTGGGTTGGAGGTTGATAGTAATCAAGGTTCCTAGTTCCTTTCTAACCTCTAGGGTGTGTTCTGGAGGCAAGTAGACAGTGCATACCTGTATTCTAATTTCGTCGAGGTCAAGGATTACAGAGATGGCTTCAAAGTTTTCAGAGCGACTTGAGTTGGTCCTATGTTGAGAAAAGTAATTTTCATAGATGATTGCCACTCCACTACCACGGAGAATGGCCCGTCCATTAGCTTGAGCAACATAGTTCAAGGGCAGGCAAAGAGTGTCAATAGATCTATTGTGGTTCAGCCAGGTCTCCATTAAACAAATAATACTGTACTCTGCAGTAAGGAGAATAGACTGAAGTGTATGGAGTTTGAAACTTATTCCTCTTACGTTGTAAATGTAGCATCTGATAGATACAGATGCGGGTGTGGATGGTACACTCTGTAGTTGCTATACTTGAGTATTGTTATGTCCTCTCTGAAGAACACCAGCTTTTCTGTCTTCAAAAGGTTTGATTAGGGTATTTCGTGGCCATGGGCCCAAACTGATTAGCGGTTGGCAGGAATTGGCTGGCTTTGAGACAATGAACGATGCGTGCCTCGTACGTAGTTGTCTAACATCTGCTTTGATGGAGTATTCCTTCCAATACATTTCTGTGATTGCCTGAGTAGTGGTTTTTGGATTTAATCTTGACATAAAGATTTGGTCCCGAGTCAGTACAACCGTTATATTGCAGTTATATGCTGGGCAAGTCGTTCGTTGATTGGGTTTCGGATGATGTTTCATTGATGTTTGTTAGAGATGGAGGGAAAAAAAGACACAGCGCCGGGATTAACAGGTTGGTTCTCTTCATGGGTGACGTTTTGGTTGTCTCTACCCTTGGGTCGGACGCTAGTTGGGCTGATAGCTGTAACGTCGGCATAAGACCACCAAAACGATTGTTTTTGTTGTGGCGGGTTTAGGCCGCAGCAGACGACCTCATGGACTTTATCCACTGAATTAGTACCAGCAAGTATTACACCTCTTATCTGCTGAGTATCCTTTTTCAATGTATCCTCTGCTATCTTTTTTACAGTATGAATTTCACATGAGAGGCTATTATGCATTGCGATGCAGCTCTGAAAAGAAACGGTTGTACTGTTATGCGGATGCTTAGCGATTTTTTTCTGTTCGAAGGTGACGAAACATTCTTCAGCTTGCGGTGTGTGTCCACTTGTTGATGAGATCATCACTGGGAACTGTTTGCTACACGTAAATACTGGGATTCTCTCTGGCTCTAGCGTGACACTGCTATCAGTGACCAGTTGTCGATCCATTTATCCAGCGATTCATCCAACGATTCATTTATTTCTTCATTCATTCATTCATTTTTGAAGCCATTTATAAGGCGTGGTCACTCTCAGGAGTATCAGCATCGATATCCGTTAGACTTTGATTGTTTATTTTGTGGTTCTTGAATGCGAGCTTCATCTGGCGCCTTACAGGAAGTTATTTGTTTCGTATATTCTTTACACTGATCGAAAATAAATAGCCGTCTTTTAGCTTTGGGCAATTTAGTACGGTTTATTTTGGTACAAGATCAGCCCAAGGCATTTAATGCATTTAATAATCGTTTCTTTATTATCTCCACAAATTTTACAATTTAATTGACCCTGAATGATTCCTCGTTGATCCATAATATGGACTTAGTATGCAATTCTGTATAGTTCTGAAATTCCTCTGCACTCTTAAACTAAGTGATAAAGAGATTATTGTGCCACCTGTGGGGTGGTACATTGTTTTTCCAACACACTACCCTGCTTTCATACATAGATGACCTTGTCCTTTTGGTGGGGAACGTACTAGAGCCACTGGAGAGGCAGACCAATATTGTCCTCTCTGCTCTATCAGAATGGACTATCATCCACAAGCTGACGCCCTCAACCAACATGATAAAAATGCTGTTTGCAAAGGCACACTTCATCCAAACAGGCTTTCTGTTATTAAGCTATAGGGTAAATGCCTAAAATACCCAGCCTCTGTAATATTTTGGAATTATTCTTAACCAAAGGTGGTCCTTCCTTTCTCATCTACAGCACATAAAAGAAAATGTGAAGGCATACACCCTTATGTTGACCAGGGTCACCACAACTAACTGGGGCCTCAAGAGGAGTGTTCTCCATCTAGTATACCGAACTGTCTTTCTTTCTGTTTTGGCATACGGTGCCCCAGTTTGATTCGGGCGGACGAACAAAATCACTGTTATCAAGAAATTGAATCAGCTCCTCCATCTCTTTCTCCTTGGACTTACAAGAGCATGTCGTTGCACAACCCATACCTTGCCCACAGCTGTGAAATCTACGAGGACTTCAGGAGGATCCTAATAACAAAACTACGCTTCAACTACCAAAATCAAGAACACCTCACCCTACAGAACGAAGAAACTTACCGAGCTCTGACTCAATTTGCAATTGACTTATTTACCAGGCAGAAAGCGCTACCACCACCTTAGTATCCGAATCAATAGGTCATAACAACCATGACTGCCAATTGTTGCTACGCATCACTGAGCCATGGATGCTAACGCCTTGGACCAACTTGCACAAGACTTGACCAGCAGTGCAATAAAAGACAGGGTCCGCACATACCTTGACAAATTCCTCATCATTGATTTCTGGACAAACTTCTCTCGACCAGATGTGACACATCTCATCAAGAAGAGGCCTAGCATCGATCCCTGGACTTGACCATCAATCTTGGACTCCTGGTTTTGACCACCCCCACTGTTCGTTCTGATGGACTACTGGACCAGCCTTCAGTCTGGATGCGACACAGACTCACCAAATGGAGTCCCAATGACGGCACCTGAACTAGACCTTACTGAACATGACCCATCCACCATAGCAGCACTCACACTGCTGGATTTCCAGCAAGTTGTCGGCTCCAACTGACTGGCCGTGCTAGCTGTACCTACCCTGAACTTGCGGGGTATATCTCTCTCTCATTTTTTTTTTTTTCGGCTTTTTTCTTCTGTTTCCTGCCATCCGTTCTTTTACTCCCCCCCCCCCCCCTATTTTTCTCTTACAGAATGATTTTTTTTTTTTTTTTTGTGGGTGGTGGTTTTCGTCCACCCGCCACCCCACTCCTCTCTCTGGTGAGGCACTGGGCATGCCACACTGTCATCAGGGGCCATCTTCCCTATTGGCCCCTTTCTTCTGTTTCCTACCCTCCAGTCTTCTGCCTTCCTCCCTTACTTTTCTCTTGCACAACGTTTTTTTTTTTTTTTATTTAGTTTATATATATATATATATATATATGTGTGTGCGTGTGTGTGTATATACATATATTTATATATACACACACACGCATTCCCCACAGGTCTAAATCTAAAAACATCAAAATTACTGCCCGACCTATTTGGCCCTAGAACAAGTTATCAGCGAACAACCCTACGCTCTGTTAAAATTACAACCGTTGCTCAAGAAACGGCGATCATCTCATTCTCAAATCTGGTCCTAGCCACTGAAATCCCAGGAAAGTATGTGGCAGGACCCGCCAGAGTACTCTAGCTACAGTGGTACACCCGGTCAGCCTCCCCGTGGCATGGTGTGGTAACGTCGGGTCCCACTAGGGGCTCGGCGGCTAATAGACCGGAAGAACAAAGGGCACAACACAATATACAGCACATGACCCCCCCCCCACACACTTCAAATCTCTGGCCCCGATACAATGTACACCCGCGGAGATGGGAGAAATCCCAGGAGCCGTTAGACACTAACATACCTTATACCTTATAACCCATACTGCAGGTGATATCGGAGTGCATCCCACTTGATTTAATTTATATATCATTTTTCAAGGCCTTTCCCATTATGTTCCGTTATGGAAAAACAAACAGAATTGCAACAAGAATAGACCAGGACATCAAAGTGGAGAGGAAGAAGATGTAGCAGAACTACCCGCTTTGGATAACCAGATGGACCCAGAAATGTTTAGACACTTAGATCTCTCTCTCTCTCTCTCTCTCTCTCTCTCTCTCTCTCTCTCTCTCTCTCTCTCTCTCTCTCTCTCTCTCTCTCTCTCTCTCTCACTTTCTGCAGGCAACCTGCCTGGTTAACACCCAACTTAAAAACTACGTACCGTATCACTTGCAATGGATCTATCAATGCCAAATTGAAGGAACTAGGCCTGACTGACAAAGACAACAATTAGAAATGTACAGAAGGATCTCAGTGCAATGCGCATAGCACCATGGTGAATGTGGTCATCCAGGGAAGAGCCCCAGATCTTTCTGAAATATAAATGGGTGCTCCACAGTTGATCCTGGATCTCATTAGCGCTCTGTACAATGTGAGTAGAGCGAAGCGGTGAACTCTTCAAGATCATATTGCCAGTGTAACCTTGGTTGCTCAAAGAACTTGAAAAACATTTCGCTTTTCCTGAAAGGCAGACTGTGAGCTTCAAGAATATCGATGTCCATTTTAGTACCTCCTTATCTCTACATATCTGATAAATCATCGACCAGACATGGGGTACCGAACTTCTTGCCACCTGTCTGTCTGTACCGCAACCCCTAAATCCCTTTTCCCTCTCTATTATTGTAGATTCAGCCCCTCCAAGTGTATAAGATATTTTTGGGTTGTTACTTCCCAATTGTAAAGCCTTGTATTTTGGACTATTAAGACACTGTTGCCATCTCTTTGGTCCGATCTGAAGGCCATTTAAGTTGGTCACTACCAAGTTCTTCCCTAGTCCTGTAACTCCAGTTAATCGAACATGCTCCATTCTGAGGAGCAGTTATTAATTACAACCCTTTGTCGGCTTCTGTGTAGGCATCCCATAATTCAGTGTCACATAATCTGACATGACAATCTAGCATGTTGAATCAAGTCAGAGGCTTTACTAAAGTCCAAAGAAATGCGAAAGTTATTTCTTATATTCAACTCATGAGTAACACTGTTATAACAGTTTATTAGGTTAGTTAGCCAAAGCTTTCCCCTAACAAAACCACATTATGTTCCCTTGAGAAGACCATTTCTACGTAGATCGCATTCTTAATTGTTGCTTCCATGATATTCCTTACCACTGAAGTCAGATTGACCGATTTATAGTTACCCACTTCGTTCTTTATGGATTGTTTATATGTTTGTGCTTTTCCAATCTGAGGGAATTATCCTGAGTCGAATAAAGCCCTTAGGATTAACCATAATGGTTTAATTAATTCCCTCCGCTTTCTCTAAAATAACTACAATGCACCCTAAGGCACGTAGTGTTTTCAGGTTGAACAGTTTTTCTAGTAAGAAATCCTTTGTAATTTCTAAATGGTCGATTTCATAAAGCTTAGATTCACTAACGCCGTTTTTCAAGTCTTAATGGCATTTCTTCACTTTCTTATTCCACTGGTGTTTTCACCTCCTGCTTGTAAACTTGCTCATATCCAGCAAATTCTTGAAAAGGATAGACAAATACTTCCCTTCTAATTATCGTCCCATTCTACTTACCTCTGCTCTTTCAAAATTAATGCAGCAAACCATCAATTCTTAAACTATCTCCAAACCTTCCATCTTATCTATGATCGCCAATATGGATTCCGCAGTATCGATCCAATGGGTGATATCTTACCTTATGTTACTAATCTCTGGAAAAATTCAATAGAAAACTTGGATGAAACTGAAGCAGTTGCTCTTGGCATTTCAAAGGCTTTTTGATCGTATTTGGCATAAAGGTCGTCTACAAGCTTCCATCTTATGGATTTTCAGCCGCTTTCTGTAATTTGGAATCGAACCACTCACTGCGAGTGGTGGTAGACGACCATCTGTCGTCTAACTTCTCCATTAATACTGGTATTATCTAAAATTCAATTCTTTCACCCACTCTTTCGTACATTAATGATCTTCTTTCATTGACAGGAAATCCTACCCATAGAGTTGCAGATGACAGCACATGGCACTTCACCTTCCAGTTTGAGAAACATTTCCTTGCACAAACAGATTGAACTTCGCGAATGTCCACTACCAATTCCTCCATTGGAGGATTATCTACATAATCCTCCAATGGAGCGAAGAAACCGAGTTAATCTCAATCATTCTAAAGCTGAATCGTGTCTTATTTTTTCCATCCTGTTCAAACATTACGAATATTTCACTGACCTGAATATTTGACCTTGAATTCGAGCGCCATTACATTCCACTACTAAAAATCAAAAGAACCTATTCCAGCAGCCAAAGAAGAAGACTTGGGTCTCATTAGTTCAATAAATACTGGAACTAAAAGCACACTTTGACATTGGTAGCATAGCCGGAGATTAAATAAAAAGGGTTTCTGAGATAAACCAACGTTTGTCGCCCCAGTTAGCCTTCGCGTGTGCTATTCACTTCGTCTCTCCAGGGAGATGATAATGATCCTCCGAGCTCCTAACCTACAAGCCAAGTGGAGCTTCAAGCTACCCATTAACGGGAGAAAGAAAAACAGAAATTACCAACCGGTAGCATCTGCAAATTAACTCCCACAGGATAGATGCCGTTAGCTTCGAGTCACGTGCTCACCATTACCTGCTCGTGAGTGCTGGCTGTAGCAGCAGCAGCAACAGCACCTGTACCTGGAATGTGTTCTCTCACCTCGCTGATTCCTGATTCCCCCGAGACAACCGAAGCAAACTCGAATTCTTTATACTCATTTGACGTCTCTTTGTACACACACACAAACTCATTCCTTGCCGATTTCTTCGTGGCCTCTAAGCTATTTATGCGCGTTTTCAAAAAGACTGGGAGATGAATAGGACAAAGCCTGGAGGTTTGATTTCACACTTCTGATCCTCGTATAATTAATCCTCTCTCTCACGCTTCGGTGGGTCTGTGGTCGGGTTGATACATTATTCATACTTTTGGCTGCGTGTTTGTGTACAACATATCCTCGTTATCGGCTCTGTTCACGTGACAATAGGTACACAATTCTGCGCTGGAAATGCAAATTGATGCAGAGTTTGCTACTCGGCCACATGAAAATAAAAAAAAAACACCGTTGTCATGACGATAAATAGAGATATTTTCTCCAATCAAAAACCTCCTCCAAAAACATGAGATTTGGAGTGGATGAAGCGTTGAAAAAACAATGCTATGTATGGATCCGTGCGGGTCTGGAGTTGCGCACAGTGCGGATTCGAACCTGCACGATGTCACAAAAATACGCTTCAAACTTTTCTCTCTCTAGTTTATTTAATATATTTTTTCGCTCATGCGTTTTCTATCTTTATTTATACAGGAAACTTTGTTCGTGTCCTCGTGACCAATTCTCACTTGGCAACGGTAGCTGTTTAGTGATCTCTCTCCCCCCCCGTTCCTGGGTTCTGATCTCCTCCTGTACCAATTACCACTTCGCTACAATATTATTGAATGCAGTGTCATAAAACGACATTGATGCCCTAATTTTGCGTATTAAAGGTAGACTGCTTCCTGTTGCTCTATGAACATCGCTCTTCTGCTCCTCTCTCTTCCTGTTAATCCACGCATGCGTGTGCTTTGTAATCCACGCAGTTTTATTAATCAGCTTTCTACTTAAGAAAATCTTTAAATATCTTCAATAAGAAGCTTAGTTGTTCTTATACACGTCATCCTCCCACCATCGTAAAATATTTCTTAAATGCCTTCTGATTTAAATGTACAAGGCATAGCAATATCCCTGATGATGTTGAGATTAATATATACGAAACGTAAGTTGTAAAACAAACTGGTGTGCTGCACATTGAAATTTTTTCTGTACATCACATGTCGAGTTATTGCTTCCACTTGAATTATTTACTCAAATGTTTTTCTTTTTCTTCTGTTTTCTTATCTTTCGCATTTCGATTTCCAACAAACTGAGACTCAATGATTGTAAGTTCAAATGATTGGTATGACAGCTAAGCCTAAACACAAACTTCTTAAGCCTAACTAAGAACAGCTTCAGTTTAATCCAATAATAATAGGTTGGATGGACTAGGACAACTCTTCTGTATAAACCACAGACCGAACAGCCTCTGTTTAATGGCCCTTTCAAATATTTAAAACAAATTAAATTCTCTTTTTCATCCTTAGTGAACATAACTGCAGAAGATTTGTCAAGATGTCATCCGCTTTATCACAAATTGTGTGTTCGCTTCTGACAGCTACAAGTGAGCGATGTTTTCTCCAAATACTAAAGAAGTCCGTTTGTTTCGAACGCTGTTTCACCCCTGCAAGACATACCGACGACCAGAAAGTACATTAAGACAAGGAAGTGCTGGACTGAAGATATTGATCAGAGGAAAAATGAAAGTGATAACCGAGAAGCCGGATGACATATAAGAAGGACGTGAGTTGCTGTACGTGATCGTCTTAATGCTCCCCCCTTCCACCCCCAGCTCCCAACTTCGGTGATGTCCTAAATTCACTTCTACAAACGAGCATTCCGTTGATGGTTTCAAATTGAATTTATCATTGAAGGAAGAGGAGAAAGATTTAGTTTGCGCATCTCAGTGACATCTAAAGTAGATGTCAAACCCCTTCAAGGTCATCTTCAGATCGCCGACCCAAAAATGAATGCAGATTATTTAACTACCACCACAACCTTCCCATAGAAGGAGCGCAGAGGATATAATACATTCAGAAAGGTTGGTTAATAAGTAATCGATACTTTTCTTTATAGAAAACCTCTCCGATCATTCTTTTAACGGATCTACTGCAAGAGAACCGATTAAAAAAACCGCATGATGTGAAAAAAAGAGTTTTTGGACTGTTATTGGATTACAGCTACCTTTCTGAGTCCTGTCTTTATAAAAACTTCTTTCTACTGAAACTCCAACCTTAATTAATATTGCGGACAGTTCAATGGATCGCGGTTACTTTTTTTTATGATTTTTTTTTCAGCCTGGCAAAATGATGTAAGCAGCGCGTGGAACACGTACGAACAGCGGGTCTGTTGTAGAGAAATAAGGCCAATGATTGTAAGGGAATGAACAAAAAGAAAGAAAGATTTTTAGTTTGGTTCAAGGGTGGATAAATGATGTTGACGTTGCGGGAAAAACATGAGTGAGAAAAGCACCATCTGATCGCATGTCGTTCCCTTATGATTGGTTGTTTGAAAGAGAATGAACTAGTTAAAATAATAGTTGGGGCATTCTCCTACTAATGGCTGTATTTTAAATTATCTTTTTCAGTCCACCGCAATAGCCACGCATTTATTTATCTTTAGACGAAGAATTGTATCTAAATATAAAGCACTGTGTTGTGTACGCGAAATGTGTCAAATAAATCGACTGGAAAATCACGCACTTCGATAAAAAAAGCGATTTAAATCACTGTGATGGAAGTCTGACTTATATTCAGCAAAGTTTGTTTGTTGCGACGGTTGCATGAGAAATCGACGTGACTTTGTAATTTTAAAGCTGTGCGCCAAGTAATTCTTTCAATAATCAAATTATCCTGGAATATCCAGAGGCTTGTAATCTATAGTAAATAGAATGTATACACTGATGAAACAGAAAATTAGATGGCCGCCCCTCAAAACCCATACTTTAAGAGTAAAAATGGGGTTCCTCTTTAAGTGAGAGCCTTTCTTAGAAGGAAGATGCGGCTCCCACTGCAATAAAGGTCTTTCGCTATACTATTATGTATGTAGACTAATATCACTGCATCAAAAATCCATTTATTTGAAAGTAATACAATACCTAGACTACTCGTTGTGCACTGCTCGAGTATGAGAAAAGACCATGTGAGAGGAGATTGGTGCCCTCGTGGCTGATAAAATGGTTCTAATGGTTGCTGTTTCATACCTTGTGAAAATGGCCTGGATTCAAAGCTCATATCGTGTGGAAATGTCCTCGATTCGATTTCGCTTAACGGGATCAGCAGGGTAACAGATTCTACGATTGTGCAGGCCAAGAAATCAGCATGAGGTAATCGTCTCGCGCTCTTCGACAATTCTGCACAACGCAAACCCCTTGACTGAATCCCAATTGAAAGGGAATTTTGGTGATGAGGTCGAAAGGGTCATCGAGCGTAGTCATCTGTCCAGGAATTGAGAAACGTTGTTCAATAGTCTTGATGAGTGCTTGCATTTCATGAATATATTTCTCTTTAGGAGGACTGTATTCGTAGAGAGATGTTCTAATATAATTCTGGTTTGTGCAAAAGGTAAAACCTTACCTTCTACTACAAGGGATGGGAAGTAATCTCGGAGCTCTTCCTAAAACGTTCTCGTTCCTGTTGTCTGATAAAAACACTGTTATGATGGTGTCCTGAGAATCAACTAGTATTGCTTATACAGCCACTGCTCGGAAAGTCATATTCTACACTAAGTGATCACTGTACTATGACCACCTACCAAATGCCCGGTTGGACCAATGTTGCACGTATTACAGCTGCTATCCGCCCAGGCATTGACCCCACCATATTCCTGAAGGCGTCTGTAGGGATCTCCAGCCATGCTGCCTGCAAGGCTTTCTAAATTATTGCAGTACATGATGGTTGCATGTCCATACGCCTCACTTCCCGTTCAAAGCATCCCACAGGAATTCAATTCGATTGAAGTCAGACAAATTTATTGTGCTCCTTGAATCGCTTGTACACAGTGCGGGCCCGGTGACATGGGGCATTATCATCTTGAAAGATCCCATTTCTGCCCAGGAAAAAAAGGAACATGGAAGGGTGCACGTGGTCTCTTGATAGATTCCCGTAGAAATGATCAGTGAAAGGTTAGTCTACACACACCAGGGTCCTAGTTCATGTCGGCAAAAGATGCCTCACGTTAAGCACCTGCCGCCTGGTTAGTGGGCACCATGCATGATGGGTCCATGGCGAGCTATGCGAGGTATAGTCCATTATGGATAGGGCTGGTCACAATTCAGTGATAACTGAATGTATATCAGGTGTTACAAAGTTTGCTCAAACTTCGTTAAATATTTGCTGAAATAAGCCCAACCAATCCTGCGCTTTTATGTAGTCCCAAAACACCACAATACACACGCATTTATTTAATGGATCCCAAGCGCCAATGTACTGAAAGAATATGGACTTAAGCTTAATATTCAACCTCAAGCTCTCCTTTCACCGCATTTTAAAATGTAAATCTTAAATTGTACTTAAGGAGATGAGAAATGAAACATTTATTGCCCTATAGGGAACTTACAAAGCTACATTCTAAGATTTATTGTTCCCTCAATTCTTTATGTCGCATAGATCCGAGCATGGGTTGAACCTACCATTCTCCAATGACTACGGCCGAGGGAATTTTGAATGATCGGATGGATAGCACATAGACATCATCGCGCCCCCAGAGCACAACTATTCAGCTGGCTGCCCTTCGAATGCCTCTACTGCCTGAAAAAAAATTAAAAAAAAAAAGCTGCTAGAGGAATATCCTACTGGCACGCGAGCGGTTAGATTTATCTTGAATCAAATGATAGGACCCAAAGAATCAATATCTACCCAAACAGGCTTGCTAATACAAGTCCTGCAGGCGCGATATTTATGTCTTTATTTCCATTCAGGCTTTCCACGAAGCTTATTGGAAGATAATATTTAATAATGTTTAATTTATTTATGCAAATCCAATCGAACGATCCAATCCTGTTTGTACAAAAGGCTCTTCAACTTCGTTAAAATATCTTAAGGAGCGCTCATTATTAAATGATTTTGGGAACAATATTTTAAGTCATCCTTCTTCAACAACGGCTTCTAAGATTAGCGTAATGATCTCAAGAAATCTTAGTAGCCAAAGCTGGTTCTAAAGCTTGTTAATTAATCGGTGGTGTAAACGCATCAAATTAAACCGATAATGAACCCGTCCCCACGAAATAGCGACACTTTGGTCATCGATTACTGACAGAAGACTGCAATTACCGACATATTTTTATTCGAAATGTAAAATAAAACACACAAACACTGCGAAAATAATTGCAGAATAATTTACAGTGGATGTATCGGAAATGGATTAGGCTTAGCTATAATTACGCATTAAAAATAGAGAAGAAAAATTATTTCCTACCCGTACGCCATCTGTCATCATTAGCGCGAACTAAAATTTGGATTTTAGTTAGCGCTACTGCGATAAATGTTTATCGAAGGATTTGTTTCAATGAAGCATTCCGTTAATCCCGTAGAATGTACGGAAAACGTGTGTCAACATCCCCCCCCCCCCCCCGAGTGTAGTGTGCTGACTGCAGCCAGCTATTTTTACGAGTCCTTGAACCCTGGTATTTTGAATTACTTCTTGACGCAACAAGATATTCTTGTTTCTGCTGTACGCGTATCTCTGCCATCATCAGCGAAGGGGGAGGAGTTTGATGCGTATTTCCGAAATAATCAGCTTCCCTAATTATTTTATCACTTCCAGCCACACTCCTGTCAAAATTGTAAACCAATGCGCCTCTGCAGTAAACTGGATATTTCCAAAAATCCATTAATTTATTTACATTCGGCTTCCATTTTGATTCTCTGAATAGCGATAGAGGTCGTTAGTGCAGTGCGCCAAATCTATTTAATTGGTTAAGAGTACTGCGCAATTAACAGGTGTTTTTAGTTTAAAAGAGTTTTAATCAGTTGGATGTGTTTTCTTAAAAGAAAAGTATTACGCACTCTGCCAAATATTGAGTAGGGACCGATAAGGTGCATAGATATTCGCTTCTCCTTATATAATTAAAGCTACAAAGTAGATTGAAAATACTACCTGCGCACATACTGCATACGGTTTCTAATCATAAGTATGGCTGCTGCTTTTGCCTAAAATAATTAAATTTTTATATAAAAATAATTTTAATTCTTAAAGTTAATTAAATATTTTATTCAAAAATTTAATTCTTAATGATATTAGTTAGTAAACTTAAAATATATTAGACACCTCTCTTTATCCAAGATGATGTTCATAACTTAAATTTTGCACTGGATACATAAAAGTATAGCATTGTACACTAAAGTATACCAGAATTCAGATTCATTTAATAAATGTTATTCAATTGTGAGAGAGAGAGAGAGAGAGAGAGAAAGAGAGAATGAGGAGGGAAAGAACAGAGAAAAACGAAAGAGATGGAGAGAGAGAGAGAGAGAGAGAGAAAGAGAGAATGAGGAGGGAAAGAACAGAGAAAAACGAAAGAGATGGAGAGAGAGAGAGGACTAATAGGAGAAACAGCTTGACAGAAAGTGATTGGAAATGAGTGAAAGAAAGGTAGTAAGAGATTGACTGAGAGAGACTTTGACATAGCATGATAGAAAGAACGAAAATAAAAGTGACAGAATGATGAAATGATTGAGAGAGAGGGAGAGAATCGGTTCATCAAACCCGCATGTTAGCTACAGCGCATTTCTTCCAGAAAGCTCAATAACGAACGATTTTAATGAACTGCGCACGCTCAGTTACATTATTATATAATTAAAATCAAACGGGTCTCTTTCCTATAATAATTATCACAAGAAAGACATTTCTATTTAATTTCTCGCTTAGGCACTTCATTTAAATTGGATTCATTTTATCACGTGTTACATTACATTAGAAACAAACGATCAACCACTCTGCTCGACTTTCTCTTCTGGTACAACAGAAGATAGTAATAAAAACACTCTGCCAGACTCAACTAATCAATCAGATCGCCATTGTTAGTAATCAGCAATAAGAAAAATCTAATTCTAACGGTTGCGAAGTTGTTTCTTTGTACTTAAGATAACTTAAAATTTCAAATAACTGAAGAACATTAAACGAAGGAGGGAAACGATCCAGAAAAAGAAATGCAGATGGAGAAAGAAAGAGACTGTGTCTTGTTGAAGTAAATATGACCTAGAAACTTACAGAAAACAGGAAACGCATGGGGCGAAGTGTGTATGTATTTAAGTGAACACATTTAAAGAGATGCTGCTCGAAGCCTTGAGGATCCAGTTATATTTAGCCGACTTTACAGAATATATCATGTGCGTGACTGCCAACGTGGGCGGAAAACGACCCGTAGTTAGAACGCGGCGAGCATGAAGCAGCAGATTCGCCGGTATTCCTTCGGATCGCTGCTTAAGGCTTCGATGGCACCCAGATTGTGTGTCATACATTCCTCTGAAGACACTACCACTTTTCCGAAACCACCACTGCCCGGCTGGCCCTCTAACCTCGATAAAAATAAGTCCAACAAGTCTTACTCGGTCAAATTCCACCAGGCGGCGTCACCTTCGCCGATGTATTGGTTAGTATTTCAAAGTACGTACAGTCGAAGCTCTTTATAGCGACCCACACGTTATAACGTCCTATGTGGTTGGTCCCGGCCAATTTCTCATTAACCTAATGCTATTTTGTAAACAACGGATATAACGCCCCTCTGATATAACGACCACTTTTTCATTCCACTGGGGAATCGTTATATAGAGCTTCGACCGTACTTGTACGTTCATACAACCGCCGTATAACACTCCGATGGTGTTGTTTCCACCACGGGGCGCATGCACGATCAAGAAGTATACACGAGCGAGAAACGGAATGTGCCCTACAATCGATTTGCACACGATGTGTCCAATCATTACCTGACGCACGCACTCCAGGAGGGGTTGATGGAGAAAATGGTCTTAATAGAAATATTGAGCCTGGAGAAGAAAGTAAAGAAACGGAACTTGGTGGCAGGGAAAGCATGCGCTTGAAGAAACAAAAGGCGAATCTAATTACAGCTTTTTTTTTTTTTTTTTTTATCTAAATGCGGTTTTTTTGGACGTTTTCCAAGTGCGATGGTATAGTGAACCTCCCCTCGCCGAGCTTAACAGCGGGGGGAGTGTAAATTTCACTCTTATCCGAGAAACGAAAATACTTTCTGCACATTCCGAGGGCCGGCATTTGACGCCTTCGAGAGAAATTTGAATAAATGCGTGTTCAATTTCTCTAAGCATCGGCATACTATTCTTTCTCCTTTTCCCTCTCTCTCTCTCTATTGACGACACGTGGGGTGTACTAAGTGAGGCTGATGATTTATGAACGTCGGGGTGCTTGGCTTAGTGATCCCGTTGGCAGAAAAAAGAAATTACACTCCGTCTAGTCGCTCTTATCTTTTGATCTGATGTTTGAGATAACACCGCAGGGCAGGCCGATGTTTTCGGTGCACGGTATAGCGTACGATCGACGGAAAACCATAAATTAAAATAAGGACTGAGAGGAAGGGGACAGAGAGTCTATCGAGCTCCTGGCAGGGTAATAAATAAACTCTGATTTTTGATTGAGTAGTTTAGTCTTTTCTTATCGATAAGACCAAAGTTTTTCTAGCATCCCCCGGTTCAAATTCGTCTTCAAATTATCAAAAACGCTAAATAATACACAAAAGAGTACGTTTTACATTAATTTAATGTTTATTCTATAATTATAGACATTGAGGTTTCAAAAATTAATCATAATTCTGATCTGGAGATGAGAATTATGGGTAATTCTCATCAGGGCAGTGTAATTCTCATCAGGCCTTTATTTATCTTGAGACATTGATGGTTCCCTCGATTGGAGACTCCTAGATCGGGGGCCCTGGTTCGGCGGCACTCAATGCACCCCCATTTCACTGCCCTGATTCTCATATCCGATGTCAAGAGGGAAGCTAAGGCCTCTAGACTTCGAAGAAAACTTGTACCTTCTATTGACAAACTTATCACGTGTTAACCGCATGTAACCCTTCTCCATCAGTCATTAACACCACTGGGGCAAAGGTCATCTCTAAATTCTCCAAGCAGTGCACACTATCCAAGGTCATCTACTACATAAGAAGTCAAAATTTGAAGAAAATCCTTGTTATTAGGCTGTGGGTCCATTTTGTCCATTAACAATTCTTTAATGATATTTTAATCTACTAACTATCGATTTAAAATAAAGCCAAGAATACCTTTTGTGTGGTCTTACCGTGATGCATTTCGATATTTATGATTTATCGATATATTTCGATTTATTTTTATTATATTAATCAAATACAGATCCCAGTATAATGTACTATTGCTCGAAACTTACTTAAAATCGATTTTAACAGGAGCAGGAACAAGCCGATCACAGCTCTTTGCCTAATGAATTGTCTAGACAAGAAATTCACTGCCAGACAAACAAATTACAAGTGCTTCAATGATTCATATGAATTTCTCAGAAGCAAATTCCATATGAGATAAATATTTGAGGAGTTCCCACCCATCACCGTAATGGAAAACGAAGAACAGCGACCACTCTATTATCGAAAAGTGTTTTGACCGTTAGGGTGTGTCCCTGGTCATATCTGATTATTAGGAAAACTGTTGCTCATCAACACCACCCAAACGGTGGCCCGTCTGAACAAAACACGTGACGATTTAATTAATTAACCCGATATTGCGCGCACACACACGTTAAAGATTGATGTTAATGTGCCGGTAGAGAATTCCGCACAGCGCGAGTTCGAACCTGAGTCGCACCATAAATACGCGACATATACTCGCGTCCTAAAACGTATTTAGTGTAATTATAATGGGACTATCAGATATCATAGATATCTAGTGCACTGTAGACCAATGGAGGGGAAATGTTTTCCTTCGGGTTTAAATCAGCTTAATAACGAACATTTCTGAATCCCACATTATACGCAGACTCGGTAGCTGCACACTTTATGCAGATATGTCGTTAGAATCGTGTTTGCTGACACCGTTACCAAGGCAACAGGCTTTTGCCGAGGAAAGTGCAAAGCATTTTAGAGCTTGTTGTAGTGTGGTAAGCGAATTACTTTTCCGCTGCACATAAACCACCCCTCTAATAAATACTTACTTCCTCGTGCAGATCGATACGCAATCTGCGCGTTGTTCTATTGACAGCACTATTGTTTCATTCGTATTAATTTACTCTTCCCACTCAATCAACTGTACACAGAACCCTCCATCTGTATTTCAATTTCAAAATATAAAAGCGTGTAGCAGAGCTCATCTGTGGTTTCTACGCACACGTTATTATTGAGGATCCATAGTGTCAATAAAGGTCAACTGACGAAGTGTTCCTAAGTATCAATTGTAATTCAGCGTCCTTCGACTTAAAACCTCTGTCATCTGACCTTACTAGAAATGACCTCGATAAGCGCAATCTCCAGTTCATATACTCGATCTAATGTTTCATCTTTGGATAAATTTTTCACACATTAAATCAATTTACGTCAGTCGTAACTATGGATACCTCTTATGTCACGTGGTTTCGGTATACGTACTACCATCTCGTGTTTCAGTCCTGAACTGAAATAAAAAGAAAAAACCCGGATATTTTAGAGACGAGCAGATGCCATTCTGTCTGCACACAAAAAAAATCTTACAAATAAAATTCAAATATTTGTTTTGCTAAAATAAATCGAGGCAGGGCGATGGAAAGGGAGTATTAAGTTAAAGATAGTAACTATTAAGATTGGATATTTACTTTTAATGTAAATAAGGTTAAAGTTTGAAGAAACTGGATTTGGGGATGGGAAAGTTATAGACGTATATGTTAAATAGCGGCTAAATGTAAACAAGTAATTTCGAACAATATAAGAGACCTAGCAGGAACAGCAGCCAGGAATAGGGAGGAGTGCCATTTGCGAACAGGCGAGAAAGAGTTGCTGAGGGCAAGACCAATAGGACCGTGAAACTGGATTATGAAGCGTCTCTTTTGATCTAAACCACCGTTAGGAAGTAAACAGAAAATGCGTGAACGTCCAGTGTTCGCGTCAAAAGAAAACGGCGTCAGGGTGGCTGATATTTTGAAAAGTGGCCATATTTAGCAGAGAAGATGTGAACACGAAACAGTGTTTTGGAGGTGATCGGCAAACATGAAAGGGCCATACTGCTGTGTGGAAAAAAAATAAGAAATTTCTAGAGAAGGGATGGTTTGTGCGCTAGGGAGAAGGCTGTGGTCCGATGTTTTAGCAAATAGGAAGGAATGAAAAATTAAACAGAGTATGGGGATTGGTTGCGAGTCCTTGGGGGAGGCGTTCAAAACGTGAGGGAAAAAGAAAAGTTCGGGGGGGAGTAATTGAGAGAAGATTGTGAGTTTGCGGGTTAAAGTGGAAGTAGATTTTTTGGTGGTCGGAGTTCACATCTCGTGGCAGCAAGATGAAGAAAAAGAAGAAAAAATGGGTGAGAGAAAGGGGTAGGGAAGTGTAGTGGACGCGAGTAACTGCAGACTGAAAGTCAATGTTTTTTGAAAGTCATAATGTTTTTTTCGGAAGTATGGAAGAGTGGGAAACGTGCGTCGAAAGTTTAAGGTTAAGTTAGTGTCCAAGAAATGAACTTAAGCCTGTCTGCCACGAAGGAAGCCTGAGCGCAAGGGAATTGGAAGAAGCGGCTATTTCTGAACTTAAGTCTGTTCCTGTTTTTTTTTTTTTTTTTATTGAACCCCGAACTCATGGACTCATAATCTAAACTCTGTAAGAAATCGATTGATCGTTCTTTCTAACGAAAATTAAATTTGAAATAGGAAAGTTAGTTACTAAGGTTGAGATCATTTGTTATGAATGTTAATGATTACGAAATAACGTAAGGGTGGTACAGGGGTAATAAAAAGAGAGAAATATAATGATAGGGGTAGTAAGTCGAGGATATTAGAATGGATGATCTGTAGTGAATATTACTGATGTAAGAGGATACCAGTTTTAATACATTTCATGTGCTAAAAGCTGAGCGATCTAACAAAATAATAAGAGTTGTAATGGGTATTACTGATGTAAGATAAAAATAGTAATAGATGAGAATGATTGGATATTCATTGAGGATTCATAATATGTAAGATGCAATTGATACAAAGTAAAGTGGATAATTTGTAACGGAAAAGGAATGACCTCCAGCATTCATCCTTAGGGAGAGGTAGTGTATTGTAATATAGTATGGTTTATTTAACAGCATTTAACTAATTGACAGTTTTGTAATCACATACTTGACAAAGGTAACCGAGGAGCTACCTACACGTCTTACCATCTGTAAGACGCAATCAGATCAGTAATTTCGTCTGTATTACTGATTAAGTAAATGTAAAATCTTTCTTCTGACTTATGTGGGCAGTTATGGAGAAGTAAAAGCTAATTATGTGGCTCACTGGGTCAGTGTTCCCCGTGGTCCTGTTGGCTTCATTAGTGTACATTTAAGTGCTGCTAATAACCCTGGACATCGATCGAGTGGTTAGTGAGTTTAACCTTGCAGTTATCAGGGTAGTTGACAGTAATTAGGGTTCACGTATAACGAGATTTGGAAGGAAACTGGAGGATGTTATACTGATTGGTGAGTAATTAATCTGGTAATGAGGGTAAAAATAACGTTCTGGCTCTTGAACATCTGCTCTGCGAAGTGTTACCTAAGCGACCAATGAAAAGCATCGGCCTATCGACGCTTAACACACTAATTGATTAGACCCCCCTCAGGAAGAAACCAAATTAACGTCGACCTGTTCAATAATCGTAGAATAATTCCACTGGAGTCCTTCAAGACTTCGATAATCTCACAAATATCCCTGAGCGCCCTCTGTCTTCCCGGTTAAACCCCCCTGTCGAAAGCTATTGGACTCGAAATGCGATCAAAGAATTTGATTTATTCCGAACTTTGCCATTTCTCTGTGTGCTGCCTCTCATTACATCGTTTCCATGCAGTAACCAAGGTTATAGAGTCGGTGAGATACAACATCATCGGGAGATGTATCGCTCTCTGGAGAAACAGGAACATTCGAGAGCAGTTACTCTCCTCTGGAAAGCGATGACATTTATTCTTTGGGAGAAAACTGTCCCAATAGCTAAGCCACCAAATTATCAGTTATCTCGAAGAGTAAGAGCGGGTACGCTAGGAAACCCGGGACTATCTGTGGTAAACCTTGTGACAAATTCAATCACAGAACTTCTCTGATAGCTTTAAGTCTCTTGTCTTAAGTTTAGATACTTTTTTCCGATGAAAAGCATCCGGTTAAAACGTTATATAAATCTTCCTCATTCTAGCCGTTACAAAAGACGTATAAATAGCAAATCGTTCGCGAGAGTACATTGTTTAAAACCAGTTTCAACAGTTCATTGTTGAAAGTTACAATAAATTGAAAGGAGATAATCATTTTAGTTTATTTTATCATAATTGTTGAAAGTAACAATCATTTGAGTTTATTTTATCATAATTGTTGAAAGTAACAATCATTTGAGTTTATTTTATCATACTTGTTGAAAGTAACAATCATTTGAGTTTATTTTATCATAATTGTTGAAAGTTACAATAATTTAAGTTTATTTTATCATAATTGTTGAAAGTTACAATAATTTAAGTTTATTTTATCATAATTATTGAAAGTAACAATCATTTGAGTTTATTTTATCATAATTGTTGAAAGTAACAATCATTTGAGTTTATTTTATCATACTTGTTGAAAGTAACAATCATTTGAGTTTATTTTATCATAATTGTTGAAAGTTACAATAATTTAAGTTTATTTTATCATACTTGTTGAAAGTAACAATCATTTGAGTTTATTTTATCATAATTGTTGAAAGTAACAATCATTTGAGTTTGTTTTACCATAATTGTTGAAAGTTGCAATCATTTGAGTTTATTTTACCATAATTGTTGAAAGTTGCAATCATTCGAGTTTATTTTATTTGAAATAGCTTAATAATTTTAAGATATGAAGACAATCAATTAGGAATAGATATTTTAATTAAAGCAACGTTAACCGTGGGTGATAATTAATATGTAAATTACTAAAAACCTTAAGAAATGGAAGCGGTTTGTACACGAATTTATAATCTTAAAATTAGTGCGCACTTAAGCTTAATAGTATGAACGAAAGTTATAATTAAACCAAGTTCATTCAATTAGAAGAAAATAAAACACTCTGCTGTGTTGTGGGCAGCGAAACTAATTTAGAGAATTACCACAACGTTATGCAAATATGAAGATTACCTACTTGGAGTAAATGCAGAAAACAGAATTAAGCAATGTCTATGATGATTTTCTAACTGGCTTTTCCAACAAGTGACACTTCTGTATATTTAAAAAGAAAAATTCTATTTTTTTTTAATTATACGGAAAAGTTTCATCGTAAAATATATATTATGCTAAATAATAAGCAGCTCTTTGAACACGTATGTGTTTCAAGGAGGGTTTAAAAGAAAAAAAATAATAATCAATTACTTTCTGTCCACGCAATCACTATCTGAATATTTGCAATTTGTCGGAGAGAGATTTGTTTGATAACGCTCACTTACTTAAGGGGATAGCCTAACGAATCGTAGCAGGCAGAGAATACTTGGAAAAATCAATTCCTCGCTCACTTATTAGTTGTATCTATACCTGTTCTTGCTTGTTTATTTTGAAGATGTTCCGATACGTGTCTGAATGCTAATTACTCGCAAAATTCAAAAGACGTAGTATTAGTTGAAGCAACCTCAGCGAGGATCTTATTTCGCTTCCGGGAAAACTGAGATTTCTTGGCGATAAAGGGGAGGGGAAGATATTAACTTGCTTTTTGGAATGGAAAGGTTTCTTAAGATGATCCAATCAATAGAGTTATGAGTGATGAGAAAACACGAATGGGCACGCACACATACAATGACTGATTATGCAAATTATTAGAATCTTGATGGCTTTGTCTTCAACAAGAGCCATCTACCATTACCGGCAATTCTCAACTAGCATTATGTCCCCAAGTTTCTTTCTCCCACTTTTTTCCTCCTGTACCTTAGTGATGTTCTTTCGCTGGACGGAAAATCCCGTCCATTTTGGATTCCAATTAGACAAACCCTGCTCTTCAAAAATGGCCATATTACGCACTGATTACCCAAATTATTAGAATCGCCGTCAGGTTTGTAGCAGCTACAAGATCTCGAATATCCACCACCAATTACTTAAATGAAGTTAAGTAAGTTCTCCGGTAGGGCGAAGAACGACAGTGCTAGCGCCACACCTGTCAGGTACAACCTAGGATAAAACGAGCCCCCATTAATTGTAGGTTGGCGATAAAAATCTGCAATTTTCTGTAGCTTCCTAAATATACACGAATTTTTAGTGGGTATGGCTTCAATTGTCTTTTTTTTATTGTTTTTCCCAGAGTTACAGACTTTTTACACTCAGAACTGTTCAACTGATATAAAATGGGGAGGATGCAATATTTGTAATGTGCTTGTGCCAAGAGACATCAGAAGGAAGGGTAATTCCGAATAGAGATATATGATCTTGCCTAGAAATCGGAGCGTCATCAAAGATGAACATAGGGGCAGAAGAATCCTTTTTGCAAGATATAAGACAGGACTGGGTTTCAGAAGGATTGAAATCAACTAAATTATCTTTTCCCCACTGGAGAATTACTTGGAGATCAGCATTTAAGGAATTGTTAGTGGATATTCGAGAAGCTGAAGCTGTTTGAGCAAGACAAGACTTCTCGAACTGGAATGCAGTGCTATCATTAGCAGAACTATGGATAGTGTAGGCAGAAAATGAAACTGAAGTTTTGTAAAAAAGCCAATTACGATATGCAACATTCTTCTCTTGAATAGCCTTAGTACATTTATTGGGACACAAAGGACGGGATTTTAAGGTGGGTGTGGAATAAAGGACACCATCCTCAAACGAATAATTTCACTTACAAGATCTGAGCCGACGTTGACATCAGAAGTTTTGAAACAGTAATCCGACCAAGGAAAAGAAGAAAAGAAGTCTCGCAGGTCATCCCATTTTGCATTCTTGTAATGTGAAACAACACGAGGTTGGGAATAGCCATGAGATAAAGGTTCCATTGGAGAAGAGACAGTCACCAAGTTGTGATCTGAAGTGCCTAAAGGACCTTTCACTTCGACCGTGTAATTAGAAGGGTTGTGGTAGGTACATGAACAATCTGTGCAAGGTCATTAGTAATTACAAAAGCCTCAGCATTTCGACCAGCTGGATCTGTCTGACTAGAAAACGGAAGCCAGCTGGAGTTGTGAACATTAAAATCACCAAGGAAAATTACCTCACTGTTAGGAAAGTTGGACTGGAGAAAGTCACGTTGCAAAGAGAGGAAGTCAAAGAGTTCCAAGTGATTAGTGCAGTTGGGAGAACAGTAGAGGCAACAGATGATTGTGACAGGATATGGCAGAGAGATTTTAAGCGAGAGAAGATCGATAAGACGAGATACCAAATTTGAAGCGAGCTTCAAAGGCATTGGAAAAGGGAAATAAATAATACTTTATAAAATGTTATGTAGCTTCTGAATGCTTTAATACTTTCTAAAAATATTTTTACAATTATTCAAATCCATTTTACAAATAATAAGCATAAATAAATATACGCTTCAAGTTTTAAGCGATTATCGGTTTCTAAAACTAAAAAAGGAAAGAAACTTAAAAGTTTCATCTTTATATTTTATGTCTATACTGTTTTTTCTTTAATTTTAAGCAGAATTAATATATATATAAATAAATGGTGTAAAAACGCACCATTTCTTTAAATGTTTAAATTTTTAGTAAAAACTAAAAAATATATATACTGGGATGCTATGAGATTGGTAATGATTGGACAACCAGGAAGGACTTGTACTCATTGATTACGACACCGCTAAAATGGAATTTATGAGAAGACGCCATTACAATAATTAGAGGATTATCGTGAATAATCCGCGATCGCAGGTAAGTACTGCGATTTGGGCTTACCCAAATATGGTATTTGTACTTTTATTACAGCTAATGAGGAATTAAGAATGCCATATTACCTTAGAGAACTGATTTAAGTGAAAACAAAAGAGTTTTTAAGATAGAATGACGATCGAGAGGCGATAACTGTCATGGGGTTGTTTAGGAGCAATTTCTGGTGGAATAATTTATGTTTCGGGTGTAATTAGTTGTGATGGATTGGTACAGGGGATAATCCAAGATAATTCTGGGTGGAATGAGGAAGGCAACCAGAAGAAGTTCATATTACCAGATTTAGTGAAGTCATGAGCATTAACACTCGCTGGGCACAAGGGTATTCCAAATTGTAGTTCCAGAAATTTTGCTTTTTATAACAAGAGCTTCAGTTTTACCCAGCATTGTTTATTATAAGCGTTTATAGTTCAGTTCGTAGAAAGGTGGTGTTTTCATCCGGGTACTCCTGTTTTCTTTTACTTATAGACTGGAACGCATGTAACTTGTAGATAGCCATCTTAAAAGTGCCTATCCAATTCTTCAAGTTTTGACAAACTCTCCGCCTCTGCCACTTTGCAGATAACTTATTCCAACCTTCCCACAACACGCTGCCCTTCATAGCTTCACATCTGCTCCGTAAGATTCTTCATTTAGAAGGATAAGATCCTGGCACTGATCCCTGAGGAACCTCATCTTGCTACTACAGTCGTTTATGAAGTATATCCATTTATGACCACACTCAACGCCTGCTCCCCACTGATGGATCTGCCCTTTTATCTCTACCTGCTTTAATTTAGGCTAAGCGGAACATGCTGATTTTTGCTTTCTTGCATCAACTTACTTTAACCAACGTACCAATGGGGCAGAGATACGGGCCTCTGCTCCCCCCGCCATTCTTAAAAACTTCCTAACCTCAGCGCTCTTCCCACAGCCGAGCAATTTTCTTGGACATGCGCCGAGCACTCTGACCCATGCTTAAGTGACCACCGACTGTTCACGTGCAAATAGAACACTTTATCTGACGGGTAAAACCTCGAAAACAGGCTACAAAAAGCAATTTTCCAACTGGTTGGCAAAAACTGCCAACCGAAACCACGCGTGGAATTTTCGGACCTCGATATCTGGCACCAGAACAGAACTGACACCCTGGCACGCTGTCCCCTTCAAATGGCAACTCATTCGAAGAGAAGTTGGACAGAAGAATTAAAATAATTCTGGCTGCGCAGAAGCGCTTTCTTTGTTGGCATTGTCAGTTCGTTCTCTGGGAAGAAGGACATATTATTGCCGCTTCTCTTAAAGCAGCCCCGACGTTTTTAACTGCTCCGTCATTCACGACGGGCATGAATGCGGGGACACTATCAGAGAGAAGGGGTGGGGCGAGGGGGAAGTGTGGAAGCGACTGGCGAGGTTTCTCGAATACTTCGGTTTACGACAGTCTGACTACACTTGTCACGAGTTTCCACACAGCGATGCTGTCAATGCCCTGGGGGGAACGAATGGTTCTGGTGACAGTCTTGAAGCAGGTTTTAAAGACGGCGATGCTACATTTCAGCTCTTCTCAAAGGATGCATACCTTTTATTGGGGAAAAACTTTCTCTAAAAAAAAAAGAAATTGAGAGCGAGGCAGATGCGGCTACACTTTCGGATGATAATGCCTTACAATGGCTCGGGTAAGCTCTCAGAAGAACATTTCGCCTCCATCGTGTTGATGCGCTCTGATGATTGCAAAATAAGATGTCTCCTAGCAACAACTTGCATTCTTCTCAACCGACCAGCATTTTCGGTATTAGTCTGAAAGCGTTGTTATTTGCTCTTCCGCTCTGTCCACATTCCTCTGTCTGCGTGTCCACTTCTAATTGTCATTTCCTTCCATCACGAATGCGCCAAAAATCTTCATAAAATGATTTTGAATATGTACAGAAAAAAACATCAAATATTACGAAAAATAAAAGCACGTAGCAATGAAAGTTAATGTGGTTATATTGTTCACACGTTTTCCAAATTTTATTGTTGACACGTTTTTTCAGTTTTTCCAAGTTGCATTGTTGACATGGTTTTTCCAAGTTGCATTGTTGATACGCTTTCCAAGTTGCATTGTTGACATGGTTTTTCCAAGTTGCATTGTTGATACGCTTTCCAAGTTGCACTGTTGAAAAGTTTCTAAAATTCCATTGTTGAGACTTTGTTTTACTCGTATTTTTGATGACGTGGACATTGTTAAGCGTTTCCATTGTTGAAACTGACAACTTTGTTAAAACACACGGCTTTTCACTATCGTATTCGCTTTGCTGATACCAGCAGACTATAGCAATACTTCTATTGAAGGTTCGTGTGTGTAGACACTGTGCTGGAAACGCTGTCCTCGTGCAGTAATGGTTAATTCCTTGTTAGAACATTCAATCTTATCAGAGTGAAGTACTTCTTTCTGCACGTGACTCGATATTTCCCAAAGAAACGCGTTTCTCTTAAAAATAAGCCTATACATCAGTGAGAAAGGGCGTTCAATACAATGTATCTGTTCACGGATCACTAGTTTCTCCATCGATCACAGCTCCACCCAGTGGGTAAACCTTACCTCCTCATTTAGGTTAGGCAGGTAGAGAAGCAAAACGCAAGCTCATCGGATGTTAGATTCGCATTGTCTTTACAGAAACACTGTCGATATATCGACTTCCAATCGCAGAGAAGAGCCCCGGCCCCCCTCCCCCCTCTAACATTTCCAATAACGAGAAAAGAATAAAAGCCGGATTGGGATTTCTTTTTCTTTCTCAGACTGAAAATCTATGGTGAAAATAAATCGAAGTTTACAGCCCGGAATATTGCCTCATGGTACTGATAAAATAATAATAATAATAAAAAAAAAAACTATGTAAGTACTTTGATAACATTGGATTCTGGTGACATTATGCAAGCTGACGATCGATGATTAAAGGCGCAAGGATACAGCGAAAAAAAAAATATTTTGATACAAAACCGATACGGGAAATATAAGTGGTCATAGTTAACACATACAGTCGAAAAGTAAAACCACAAATGATTATAACAATCATACTGACTTATAACAATAAAACATAACAATCATACTGACTTATAACAATAAAACATAACAATTATACTGACTTATAACAATCATACTGACTTATAACAATAAAACTGAACTGTTTATTGAACCTCTTACTTTAAATGTTTATTCCACATTGTTTATTTTTATTGCCAACCGAATCACCATATTTCACCAAACGTTGCTGAGGGCAGCCATATTGGCAAGGTACAACTGATCCGTGAGCTTTCTTTGAGCTATTTTTCACATAGAAATATTACAACGTAAAAGCAAGCGACCGAAGGGTATTTTCAAGTTGGCCTTCGGAAAACGGCTGCCATCAAAATGTCATTAATTCTTCCTGTCATTCTGTGAATTTTCTTAACAGACTCGGATGAGTGAACTTAGTGGAGGCTGCTATAAACATTCTATACAGTACTTTGCTACAGCTATTGAAAGGTTTTTCCGGTTTATGATTGCACATACATACGTCCGAGAGATCAAACATCGACCAATAGCTAGTGGACATTACAGTTGGAGCAGGCTTGCGATTAGATTACTTTTCTTTCAGGGATATCGTTAAATTAAAGCAAAACTACAATAATTATTACAGAAAATAAGAAACGCACGATGACCTTTAACTTTTTCTATTTAATATATTTAAAATTACGTCATATATCTAATTTTGATAGAACTATTTTGTGATGCGGAATATCACAATCGCGAAACAGACAAATCGACTTATTACAGCCTTCACAATACTGCAGTTCAACAATGATACAAAAAAGCAACTGCTCCGGAAGATAATAAACGTAACTTAACAATGCCACTTAAGCGTAACAATCGAAACTTAACAATGCCACTTAAGCGTAACAATCGAAACTTAACAATGCCACTTAAGCGTAACAATGTAAATTTAACAATGCCACTTAAGAGTAACAATGTAAATTTAACAATGCCACTTAAGCGTAACAATCGAAACTTAATGCCACTCGAGCGAAACAATCGAAACTTAACAATGCAACTTGAGCGTAACAATCTAAACTCAACAGTGCCTCTTGAGCGTAACAATCGAAACTTAACAATGCCACATAAGCGTAACAAAATGTCGAGAAATTTATGTTTAAAGAATTATTATGGATTGTTAGCGAAATAAACTAAGCAAAAATAATTCAAACTACTGCTAAATGGTTAGGGGGAGGGAAGATGGGGGAAATAGTTTATTTTTACAATATCAGTACGCTCTTAAATCCTGCTCGCGCGTCATTATCGTGGCAAAGGATAAAAGTTTAGGAATCCAATTAAAATTGAAACACGCTGTACGCGAATGGAAAGCAAATCCATTACAGGAAACTTAGATAATACACATCTTGAAGTTATCCCGGCAGTATTTAAAGATTTTTGTCAAGAAAATGCTTATCCTGTTGACACAAATCCGCCGGTGTTACTCAATCATGCAGAATTCTGAAAACGAAATACGAGCAGAGGAAAGAATGCTCGCTGAACTAATTTAAATCCGAAGCTTAACGCTATTTTTGTGTCAAACGTTTCTGTCACGTCCCCCCCCCTCACGTGACACCCTCATTTAAATGGGAAAAGCCGTCTAAACACCTCCTAAGAATCCTCAGTTAATCATCGATGTCACAAACAGCAGGAGCCATGTCGCCGTGGGATTTGCCGATGCTGATTAGAAAGGGAACACCGCGGCCGCATATTGTGAGATGTCAAAATCAGGCAGCTCCCCGACCAGAAATGAGACATCGAGTTGACGAACGCAAATTTCCACCTTGCGCACTGACGTACGGAGTAATTAAAGAGAATTACGGCTCGGGGAAGTAAGGAGGGGAAGCCGATGCCTTTGCCATATTGCGGACGCTACTCAAATCTTCTGCTCGCTCCTGGTTTGTTTGACTGGTTCTGATTAATTCGCTTCTGATACGGTTCAGAACTCGGCGGAAGTAATGTCTTCCGCGGACAAGGCCAGGAAAGCTTCCTGGAGACACCAACGACGGGTGAAGGATCGTTAATTGCGTGAATAAATTATTTCGATTGTTTCTGGCGTCTGTCTTCAAAGTCAGAAGTTCATATTGAACATCGGAAAGGTATCAATTCCTCTTCCCTCACTGGAATTTCTCCTTTCTTTTGTCTTTATATTTCTATTTCCAGTTATCTGTCAATAATTTTTTCTCGTTTATTCCCGAGCGACTTATTCCTCGAGTTTTCCATCTGCATGCAGTCAAAGAACGCACTGGTGCCTCATGGCCTGAGTTATCTTCTCGATAATTCGCTCGGCTCCTGTAGATGATGTGTCTTTTGTTGTATTCGGTTATAGTAACCTATTATTTCCAATTATATTACTTTTAAATTCCGACTATGGTTTTTAAATTCGTGGCCAACGTATTGGTACGTTGGACTCTTTGGTCATGGATTTAAAAGCCATTGTCCTTTCTTTTTGTAAAGTACTATGTAAACTGTAGCAGTTCATCGTTGTTTTTGGTCTTTTCGTATCAACTGCCGCTGTCTCTTGCTGATGACATAGATGTTGTGTTTACTGTCTCCAGACGGTACTTTTAGGGTTGGATTTATGGGCCCTGGTGCGTGATCTGCTTGTTCATTTCCTTTAATTTTTTTCTGTCCAGGAATCCAACAAAACATTGCGGTTTGTTTGATGAATTAGCGTCATCTGAATTTATCTCCATGATGGATGACCCTTATTGATGAAATACTACAAATTTCGTCGGAAAAAATCCAGGTAAGAGTGCAAGTGGAACCGATTGTTTACTGCCTTGTGGGAGTCAAGCTGCAACTCAATTCTGGCAGATCATTCCCTTCTTCTGTAGCCCTGATCTCTTGGGCTTTTCTTTCCCAGAGGCATACAGAAAGCGAGGGAACTTAGTGAAGGACCAGAGCAACTTAAAGTTCCCCCACGATGTCTCATTTATAGTCACACTTGATCTTCTCTAACACACGATTCGCATTTCCATAACTTCCACTTCAAACAGAGTGGGCAAAAGGAATGGACGAGTGTATATTCCCATATGTGAAGAAACAACTTTAAAACTTAAAATAGCCGCAATAATGAAGTGTACGTTGTCTACGATTCTTGCATGGTAATCAATCTTTCCACCTTTTTGTTTTCAGCCTGAAAATACAGGTGGACGGACAAGCGAAATCCCTCAACACCGGAAGCGAATTTTCATTGTGAGGGTACAAAAAAAAATAAGAACTTTGTCCGCTAATACGAAGATTTCAATGTGTTGTTGGAGAAGAAAATCCTTGCGAAGTAAAGAAGTCTTAGAACATGTTTCCCCTTAAACTTCTTTCACAACTACTTAATCAAATCTTCATTTCCTCCCAGAAGGCTCCGGAAAGCTGATCTGACAAAGGTATCTACGTTATACCAACTAGGAGCTCGCGAAAGAAAGGATATTGATCCGTGTTCGGTCCAGGAGATTCGAAGGCGAATAAATAAACCCGTAGAAGCACGAGGAAATACTTCCGCTTGTGTTAGCAAAACTAACCCGTCTCCTTCACACTTGATATCGTTCACACATATCACGCGCATACAAAACCCTCTCCTTCAACTTCCACTTTTATCTGTCGGGCTACACGCTTCTGACGTTCTTCTTCTTATATTAGGAACTTGATAAAATAAGAATGTCCTCCCAAGATTAGGGTCTCTACTCCATTTTGGACAAATCAAACGGTTAAGAAGATGGCTTTCCAATTCCTCTACTTTTTTTTTTTTTGTCGTCTTAAAATTCTGCGCGTGAAATTTGCAAAGTTAATGAATGCGAATGGTGTATTCGGAGAGAAAATCCCATTCACTGACTTCTGCTATTAGGTTTCGCACGGTTGCTAAAGTGGGCAGGCGTTCATGCCGCTAATTGATGTAGTTCTGTTACCGCCAACCTAATTGTTCAACTCACATTGTTTCCAGAACCTGCACCATTGATTTTGCATTCAATTTCCCTTTGTTACATGTGTCAGCGAGTAAATTACCACCACTGGACACAGTAACACGTAACACCTTTCGATATTGTCACTGGATTTCTTGATTTCAAATGTAAAGTGAAAGTTACAAGGGGCAAGGTAAGGGTTATAGAGTTAGTACGCTAATACGTAATTTGTTCTACCAGCACGATGATGTTCATTATATACGACCCTCCAGAACGATTACGTCAAGGCCGTGTGGCAATTGCCACAAGTGGATTACTACATTTTTGTTGTTTTTTGTTCCCATTAAAAATGGAGAACTTCCTAATTCCTTAGATAAAGTAAACTTTCTTTTCTGTTCACTTTATTCCGCTAAAGGCAAGGCAGAAACGGAGCTAGTAGTACAGTTCCTGTCCCACCCCCACTTGCTCGTGCTGCTACCACATCTATCATTAGAATGTGTTCAGTTTGCTTAGCGCAAGTGCCCGTTCGTAACGAAGGTAATTGGTCGACAACAACCGAAAGAGCACAACAGCTGATTGAGTTCCCCCTAATTACAGTTTCTTTTCAGAAGCGCGCTGCCTGAGTGTGCCTGCTCGCAAGAAAGAGCATGCGGTCTTCACCTCCTCACCGTCAATACTTCTGTTATAGCATCTTACCTCCCGCACCTTTCATAATTAATTCCCACGACAAAGAAAGTGGAAAAAGTTTCCGGAAGTTTGGAAGCAAAAATGAAAGCTAACCAGACGAGATTCAATCACGTTGTGGGGTAATAATTAATTAATAAGGGGGTCTATTTGGTGCGGGGAACATCTGCTGTTTTGTAGTTCAAATTATGCGCTCTTCAGCCACACAGAAAACCGAGACAGTTATTCTAATAAGAGATGACTATTCACCCCACCCCACCCCAGCGATCCGAAACATTGCAAATGTTCAAAAAGCTCCGAATAATTTTCAGCGTCCCTCGACTTGTGTCGACACTCATCGCGTGACTTAACTGCATCTTTGAGGGATATCGAATTACTAAAGTAGTAACTAATTAAATCTTTGATCGATGAAGCTACTATTAAATTAGGCCTATCACAATCCATCAAGTAAATTGCTAGTTTGGTAAGGGTTAACGACGCTTGTTGAAATGTGTTTTATCTTCGCCCGCAATGTCATTGACAGCGTGGCTACCGGTTAATAGTTATTTCGGTGTTCTCCGGCCTATTCTAAGAACTGCAACAAATATATCCTATTTAAGAGCAAGTCTGACAACAATCTCAATTCCAGTAGCCCGAAAAAACCTCACAAAGTCCCAAACACTTAATTTATTGTTTATAAAATTGTCACTAATGGTATCAAATCAGTCCATATATGCTCGATTTGTGTAACCGACAAAATATGAGCGGTTACTATGACAATCTAAAGCAAAAAATATATATTTTTTCATTACCAGATCAAAATAAGAAAGAAACTCCGCTTGTTGCAATAATCCCTCCACATGCTATCGGAAGAGAGGAAAAAACTCCACTTGTTGCAATAATCCAATCCGATGCTATCGAAAGAGAAGAAAAAATCCACTTGTTGTAATAATCCACCCCCATGCTATTGAAAGAGAAGAAAAAATCCACTTGTTGTAATAATCCACCCCCATGCTATCGAAAGAGAGGAAAAAAATCCACTCGTTATAATAATCCACCCCCATGCTATTGAAAGAGAAGAAAAAATCCACTCGTTGTAATAATCCACCCCCATGCTATTGAAAGAGAAGAAAAAATCCACTTGTAATAATCCACCCCCATGCTATTGAAAGAGAAGAAAAAATCCACTTGTAATAATCCACCCCCATGCTATTGGAAGAGAAGAAAAAAATCCACTTTTTGCAATAATCCACCTACACGCTATCGAAAGAGGTAAAAAGTCCATTTGTTGCAATAATCCACCCACATGCTATCAGAAAAGAGAAAAACTCCACTCCCATACTATCGGAAGACAGAAAAAAAACTCCACTTCTTGTTATAATCAACCCCCCCAACCCAGCTACCGGAAGAGAGAAAAATCGCCAATTGTAATAATCCACTCCCACGATATCAAAAGAGGGAAAAAAAAACTCCATCTTTTACAATAATCTACTCCCATGCTACCGGAAGAGAGGGAAAACTCTACTTGTTGCAATAATCTACTCCCATACTATCAGAAGAGAGAAAAAAAAAACTCCACTTGTTGTTATTATCGACCCCCCCCCCTCAAGCTATCGGAAAAGAGAAAAATCGTCACTTGTAATAATCCACCACATGCTATCGGGAGAGAGAAAAACTCCACTTTCTGCAATAATCCGCTCCCACGCTATCGAAAGAGAGGAAAAAATTTCACTTGTTGCAATAAACCACTCCCATGCTATCGGAAAACAGAAAAACTCTACTCCCATTCTATCGGAAGAAAGAAAAGATTCCACTTTTCTGTTATAATTCGTGTCCATGCTATCTGAAGATAGGAAAACTCCACTGTTTATAATAATCCACTCGTATGCTTTCGGAAGAGAGGAAAAACTCTACTTGTTGCAACAATCAATCCCCATTTTATCGAAATAGAGAAAAAAAACTCAACTTGTTGCAATCGGAAGAGAGGGAAAACTCCATTGTTGCAATTATCATTCCCCATGCTATATAAAGATAAAGAGTGCGCATGCGCTAGTTTATAATTTCATACAACTATCAAAGAAAAATTAGCTACGAAACGACATTAAAAATATTTCAGTTACCTAAGAATGCGCACTTCAATTCAAAATGGCCATTAGAAACTTCCGCGATATAGTTGGGGACTTATGTCCATTAAATATCCTGACATTAAGGTGTTAGATATTTATTGCTGTTATTTGGTAGCCCACTATCACTCCAGTACAAATTTTCTTTGACAGATTTATAAGCTGTGGAAGTTCGAAAACGGGCACAAAGCTGTGATCGAATGATAATCACTGTTTCAACACCGGAAACTCGACGACTTGTGTACCGCCTCCCCTCAGGGTGGAAGTAAAAATATCGGGTGTCGCCTAGATGGAAAGTAATAGGAGAAAACGGAAGATGACAAGGAGATCTTGTGTGAAATCTATAACTGAGGGGGCTATAACAACCAGCTGAGGAAAGATTTATAAGTTAGCCTTATTATTAGGCGATTTAAAATAAGAATGTTTTGTATTTCTAATTTTATTAGCTAAAAATACGAAGCTATTCATATTCGTATTTTTAACTCATTGTCATTTATCGGTTGCGCATGCGCTTTAGAAAACTACCGCAAGCTTCCCAGAAGAAGCTATCAGTAAAATTAAAATATGTTAAAAATACTATTTAATTACAATACCGTTTATATTACCGAGTTTTCTTAGGAAAGAAAAAAGAAAGACTTATACCATTATTACGTAATTATATTATAATAAAAATATTGTAAAATTTAAGTTTATTTAAAATTTTAAAACTTTCGTTTATATCCTAAATCTTACTTGAATAAAAAATAACTTCCCTAAAACACCTTTTTATTTTACAAAAGATTGCGACTATAATAATTCGTTAAACGCGAGTGGTGGTTTTAAATTATGGTTAAATGAGTGAGAACCAATTAATAGTGACTACATTTTATGTTAATGGATTAGTGCTTTGTTTTTTATTTTATTTTATAGAACATTTTTAAATAAGATAACTGCTAATGTCTGAAACTTGTTCCCCACAGAGAAAGATGAGTATACTCAGAATTTTGTGAAGAAAAAGGTGGTATACTCACAATTTTAGAAATGAATGGTTAGAAAATCCGGAATTAAAGGATTGGTTGAAAGAAGACAGTAATGAAAAAGGTGCGTCTTACTGTATTTGTTGTGAAATGAAATTAATTCTAGTATGTATGGATAATTCGCCTACCTTATTTACCAATAAGGTAGGCGAAATTGTAATAAGGTAGAAAAAATTGTTGATAAAGAGACACGATGTAGTTATCTATAATTAAAATATTTTTAATGGATATATACCTATTGTTATTGTTTAGGTGAGAACCTAATATCTGTTGGCATTGCGTGTGTTTGTGGTCGGTTTGTCTGTTTTACTTTTCTGGAAGAAAAACCTTAAATGTTTCTCTGAGACTCACTAACTCAGCCACGTCACCACATCCATCTGTCAAGAATCATTCATAACTAAGTGCGTTTGCGCAAAGTTCAAAACGGACTAATTGATTTAACGTGTACACAACTCTACGCATGCGCGCCAATTCAAAAAAAAAATGTACAGGTCATCCCGAGTAAAGCGCAGAATCCCTTGAATATTTAACCGTTACGTCGAGTTAATTTCTTAATGATTTTTGTTCTCCTCCACCCCCCCCTTGATTTGTGATCACGTGACATTTCTTCTTCTTCTTCCTCCCAGTTTCCCCAAATCCCCCGCAATTTACAATATTAATGACCCGCGCCTGCAGCGTTTGCTTTTTAAGTGTCTTCAATTACAACCGGACGAAAATATTGCGTACATACGTAGGGATAAATCCTCGTGCTCCCTGTGTGCGGGCGCGCGAGCACGCGCAAAAGTTAGCCCGCCTTTGATATTTAAGAAAAGTGTTCCTCCTTCATAAAAAGCAATTATATTTACAGAGTTGGGGGGGGGGGTTCTCTAGCGGTAATTACAACCGGAAATCGAAACACTTGTCCCCCGAAAATGAGTTCTCAATCCTAAGGACACGCGAGGATTAAGAGCTTTGTTCTAATTGCCGAGTGAGTGTCAGCCAGCCTTAGACATCGGTTCCGATCCAGTGAGTACAGTTTCCTTAAGTGTTAGAGAAGACTTAAAAGTAGACTGGCTTCTGGAGCAGTTGGATATGACTTATGAGAACTTCATCTGCAAAGAGGAGGACTCTTTCTATGGCTCATCATATCTGCAGCGAATTGGCTACTTAATATTTTTTTATTTTGTATTTTCTTGACTCTGAGAAGTTTAATGAATTTTAAGTAAGCCTAAGTTATGATTTTGCCCAGGTCCTTAGGACCAAAAAGGTCCTAATAAGCTTCTTATAGTATCAGTACGTTGTTTATGTATAAATGGATCTTGTCATTTGCTGCGCAGTCGCAGATGGTCGAGCTACGTATTCAGTAGCAAATATACGCATGCGCAAAATTTTAGAATCCTGATAGTTATATTAAACTCCGAGAGTGATATATAACCACAGATGGGTTGGATGATTTCACACTTACTGACTGTAGCTCCCGAAGAGGGGGGGAGAGCTTGAACGATATCGATCTGCAGTACCGAGGAAAGAAAGAAAGAAAGAAAGAAAGAAGGGAAGAAAAATTCTTGCAATCAAGCAATCGATAACATGTTGATTCTCTAGTAATCTATTTTTATCTCATACGCAAGAGCTGCTATCTAGAAACTGTTTTAGTACATTTGGTCCTGAAATTTTTGTCCTTACAGCTGCTAGAGTAGCGATACCACACCCCTGAGGGAAGAATTTCTTTAAGAAAAAAACTATCTTCAATTTTAGGAGAAGAAAAGCTTCGAGAGTGCGTTTTATTAGCATCCAATGTGGAATGCTCCTATCTCTTCCGCTCATCTTCGAGATAATTCAATTAATCAGTTTTGCCACATCATTTAGGAGGGAGAGCAGATTTTAATCCTTCTCGAACTAATCAAAGTAAGTACGCATGGCAAGCCATCCTCCGAAGCGAATGAGAATCGATCAACTGCAATTAAATAAAGTATCCAACAAAAAATGGGACTGATGGATGCCAGACATACACGTTTAGGGTTAGTGACTTCAAGGGTTGTGTGTGCTTGAAATACGTTTTCTGTTCTTCCATTTTGATGTTCGTGGTTCGGATATTTCAGCGTGGAATTGCTGACAGATTATAGAGTTGGGTTCTTTCGTTACATCAGTGTATATTATAAAGGGAGGGTGGTATAAATATGTGATAAGTTTGGTGCAATTTAAAGATAACCAAGAATAGAAATAATGCAAAATCCATCCTGATTGGGAGAAGTTGAATTGTTCCTCTCTCTCTAGATTTGATGAACTGTTCCGTGCACTCCATTCAGCGTATCCTGGACAGAACAGTAATAATAGGCGCTGTCTGGGGGTTGGACAAAGAAAGATTTATTGTAGGATGCACGCGGAAAATGAAGGTTGTTCAAACTTGTCTGGATATTAAAGAGATCGTTTAATATCGGACAACAAATGCTAAGGACAGAGAGAGAATGTACTCTCCAGTATAAAAATCCTTGTTTAACGAAATTTAAATAAAAATATGTGGTGAATAATTTTAAAATATTAATTATTTGACTATTCTTTCCAAAAGTACTAGAGAGCGTTAGTATCTGGAAACGTTCTACCTAATTAACGATCGATAATATTGATTCCGTTACTATCGATCTAATGGTGGTATAGTCTCATCTTTCCCATGAGTTCCATGGGAAAGTTTGAAGAAACCCAAACAACCTTCCATTTCATTTCTCCTTTCTGCAACTGGGCAGCCATTTCTTCCTCCTATTGCTTCTCAACTGATGTTGATGTTCCTCTGGGTTTCCTTCTCTGATCTTTCAAAGTGTTGGCGAGCTGGAGAGCTGCTCAAGAAGAGGAATGGTTGATCCTTTTAGGACACACACTTTGGGAAAATCTAGTTATTTATTTTTCCTTTTTGTACTTTTATTTCCTACTACCACAACGCCCCCCTCACTCAATACCTGAAATTTATTCCGTTCCAAAGTTACCAATCTACAAAGAATAAAATGGCATCATAAAGGAAGGCTGGAAAAGATTTATTAGCCCCACTGCAGTAGCGCTAATGTACACGATGGTCTTTTAATCTAGAAAGAATTTCTGGAATTCCTAACCGGCCCGCATATATGACTTGATTACCTCTTTTTTTTTATTCTCTTTCTCTGGATAGACTCCTCCAGTCATTAAGATTAATTATTACGCAAGAAGACCCGAAGATAATTTATTCAAAAGGCAGACAATGTCTGTCTGTGTGTTGAATGACAATGGAGCTCGCTTGCCGGTAGAGGGCAACATCAAGGGACAATAGATACTGTGTAGCCTTACATGAGAAACGTGTAGCTATTACAACGCCCTCGCAGGGCATATTTGGTATCTGGGACGTTATTCATATCGTTTGGGCGTGCTGTCTGTCTGCGTACATTAAATATTCAGCAGGAGATACGAAGACATTGCAAACATCCGTCGCTAGGCAAGCAACCTCGCTGTTGTAGATGCGAGGAATGAATCGCTTGGATTCCAGATGGAGAGGTTTTGGGGCGGAGTTTCATACAAACATTCTAGAAAGATGATAGATAGATAGCACCACAAATGATAAAGCTAGTCTTTTTTCATCTTTCTGGCTCCTTTCTCTCTATTATGGTCTATTCTCCTTTGATGTTTGCTTTGTAGAAAATACGCTTCGCTAAACCAAGACCTTACTTCTTAATTTCATCACCTTTTGGAGCATCAGAGGATGCTAAATGATCTTATTCCTTCTGCAAGTATTCTCAACCGATAAGAAGTTCGAAAAGCCTCATTCGTGACTCTTGCTCATCTACCGAGTTTGATATCAAATTACCAAACAAATAACGCTTGCGTGTTGAAGAATTCATTTGTCGGATTATATTTGGGGAGTGACTATAAACACGCGACTCTGTTATCTGTCTCTCTCTCTCTTATCTATGGATGACCGTGAGAATTGTGTCAGTATCTATTCATCTCTCTACTCGCACGCGGTTGGAATTTAATTCGTGAGAAATGTGGACGTGGTTGTAGTGTGTCACAGTTCTGTATCATCCTCTGTGGAGAACTTGGAAGCCTTCAGATGAATGGAGGAAGTTACACGAAACTTGAATCATTCTAAGTCCAAACCTTTCATAATTCTCCATCACAGCAGGCGCAGCCTCTTATTAATTCTCTGAATCTAAAAAAGCAGAGTTGCCAACTTTAATTTCATAGATCTTCAGATCTCTTAAAAAATAAATTAAGAGATTTTTAATCTACAGAAACAAGTTTATATTTCTTAGATTAACAATTCAAATAAATAATTTGTTTCATTCGAATCTTCAGCTTTCCAATTAAGCGTATTTTTATAAGCAATCTCGCACCGCGTGTATTTGACTGGTACATCATCCGTGTAATCCTGTTTCCGTACACACTACATCACAATAATTCCCTTACATGTATTAATCCCCTACTTGGGTGTACGTGTCGCTGAATTGCTAACAGTGACGCGTTCTTATCATTCGGTAGCAGCTGTGTTCCCCGAGTAATTCTCTTGTCTAGAGCAAATGGTTCCATGCACGCCACACATGTTCTTTACAGCCCGTTTCCAAATTTGATTCTTCTAATTAAAGGAATTCTATGTCCTCAGAGGTATTCGAAATGCTACAATAACAATCCAATTATTAATATGAACAGATAAAGTGTATAGATAAAGTTTTATCTTATCGGAAGAGCAGAAACAAGATATTTTTTAAAATGGTAATCCCAAACACGATTGTTGTTGAAATCTTTAATACACTGTGAGCTTAAAATATCTTCTCTTTATTAATTTTTACTTTTATAAACAGATATTTATTTATTAAAGAAATTTTATATATTATGCTCTTGTTGGTTGTTCTGTACAGCACACCACCAAGTGGAAGATTGAGCTAACACGAACGTAGAAGGGATGATGTCACTAGACTGACACGCCATCTTAGTTTTAGATTAATTTAGAAACCCTTTTCTTGTAGTTAAAGTATCTTTATCCTCTAGAAAGAGATGCACGTTTAAAAACATAATATCGTAGTCTGTATTCTGGTTACCAAGACAAGAGAATCAGTTCTAAGAAAGATAGATCCTTTTATCATCTAAGAAGTTTAGAATATTAACTTTGTTTTTCAAAATAACTAACTTTAAAATATCATTTTTGGCGTGTTGCAGCAACCCGAATTGTTTAAATACATTACAATTATTCTCTAAGTTCATTTATAGCATTTCCAATATTATCTTTACTCCAATAATTTTGGAGAGAGCCTGTATAAAAAATAGACTTAAAACTAGTTTGGGTTTACTTTAACGTTTAAGACGTCATCAAGATGGATATGATCAATATTATTTATAATTTTGAAACGTGCTTCTGTTCTAAATGAGAAAATAAATCTCCCAAAGAGACTGGAAAAAATAACGAATCCAACTGCTGACAGAAGTGCACATTATCGAAAATATTGCCGCCCTTCCTTAGCTCCGAAAATTGGAGTGCCACATGTCACGTGACTGACGATCGATAGCTACGGAAATGAAGGATATCCGTGGATATTCGGTGGATGCGAATTACAAGTTGCAACCGAGTACTTGCCACCTGGCGCTTTCCACCTCATTAAAAGAAAAACAATTCGGTTAAAAACATTCTTTTCCATGTTTGATGTTTACTTTTCTTTATTTATAACTGGAATATATTGAGGGAAATGTCACTGGAGAATGCAAAGGAAGCCGCGTGAAAAATGGTTTTAATATGGAAACCCATAAAAGAGATAAACAGTTTTCATGTTTGCCCCTGGAATTCTCTCTTCCCTGCATGGCTGTAAAGTGATACGGGGAAGCTCAAAAGGAGCAGGTTTGGAATGATAATCCATCCTAGCAACTTCAGATTTATAAAATGGTTCTTCTTGTATTTAGGAGATAGAACTGCAGGTTAATGGGTTGTTTCCAGTCTATGATAAAGCCATAATAGCTGGTACAGCTTTGGGAATCATTTTGCCGATAAGCTCTCAGAGGACGTGATGTGACTTAACAGAGCCTCACTTTGTCCCAACTGAATAACACATCGAGGCGTTGAACCACAAAAACGCGCCAGCAATTATATTCTCCGCTCTTTAAAGAGTTCTCTTTTAAATAACTGACATACACTGTAGAGGATGAGGAGGAGGTGGGGGAAATGAAACATTATATTTTTTCATATATAAAACGATAAAAAGAGTATTTGAAAGAGTTGGAGTTGGGCAATTTTTAAACCCTTAAGATTGCTTTCCACGCTGGTTTATGGAAGATTTTGAGAAAAGAAATCCAAGGCCGCTTAATTGAAAGAAAGTACGGCAAACAGCGTCTTCACCAAAACAATTCATCTAGAGCTTGTGCCTATAATTATGACACGAAGAGGAATTCAGTTTTTTTTCCGGGATGAAAACCCCACGTTTCCAATAATAAAAGTTTCTGTTATTCGAAATGGCGAGGATTAATGAGAAAAATATTGAAGTTCAAAGGAAATGACGAGATATGGTTTAACTAAACGGAAATGCATCGACTTGTAGCCAATGTTCAGATGCTGTCCAGGAAGGTTCCACGAGATACGAAGCATCTCCATTAACTTCTACATCAATAACGAGAACGTTTAACAAACTCAATTTCCAGATTCTGACAGTTGAAATATGATAGCGCACGAGCGTCTCTTTTACCACCAAATATCGCACTGAAAGATGGGCGGGAGAACACCCGGAGAATTGGAAATAGCAGAAGAAAACGAATTTTCTATGACTTCCGTAAGCGTGACAAGTTGAGAGAGATGGATTATGTCTATTGTCTCCTAAAAATGATCTCTTTGTGTGTGCACCGCATGTGCCCTTCGTACTGTCGTCAACTACCAGACTCCTCGTTGCCTAGTGACGGACACATAAGTGTGCTCAAGAATGAAAAGGTGAAAGACAGAGGAGCATTTGGGTAATGAACGACAAGCTGAGATTGCGCTGCAAAGCTGGAGAAGGATTTAGTGGGGACACAATCGAAGGACCTCTTCACATTGAAGTGTAGGACAACGAATTTTGCACATTACTTGATATTCGCGCGTGATGGTGACTCTTATTCTAATGATGGCGCCACTTCTAGTGGTGTTAATAAATGCAATCATCAGTGTCTTCCATCCTATTTAAACAAAACTGTTGCGGTGGAGAGGGAAAGAGGCCGGTTAATCTCAAAAGAAAGCAGCTTCAAAACTGACTGCTATTTAGGGATTCATCTTTCCTCTGGTTCAGACATTTTCTGTCAAAAATGAAAGGATCGAAGATGTAGAATATTTAAATTTATTCATTGTTTTCTGACATCGCGAAAGGTAATTCGAAAGGATGCTAATGCGTGTACTACAGCGAGAAATGCGGGTTGAATACTGGGGAAAAATTAAATTGGAAATAAAAAAAAGGATCCTTGAAGGATTCTCGGGTATTAGGTCCTAGCCTTGAACCCTTTTTTTTTTTTTTTTGTTTTTTTCTAATAAGCAAGTTCTGCATGCTAGTGTTGAAAAGCTATTGCAATACGACAGAAATCTTTCAATTCGTTTTCTTCTTTCGTTCATTATGCATTTTAGCACTGTTTCGGATATTATATTTTAGGCTCGAGGAGGAAATTGCGCGGAATTCTACTAATTAATAAATTTTAAAATTGAATAAAATCTCCTACTTGAAGTAATTTATTGGTGTGAAAAGGGCAGTTGCTATGTTTTTTTTTTTTAACTCCCAAGCACGAAAGATAGTAGAAGCTATTAGTACTGTGAATGGATTGGAGGTTGAGAAGATGAAAGAAAAATACTTTGTCCACATTGACATGAGACTTGAATTCCTGTAGATTGTAATTTTCAGCAAATTTAGATCCCAAACAATCCGAGCAACTTAATAAATTGGCAACGTTTCGGATTTCAACATCGAAATTCTTCTTCAGGCTTGGATTTCTCGAGTTTGGGAGGAGTTCTAAACCCTGACTAAATCATGCCACTGGAGGCAGACCTGACCAAACGGCATCGTCCTGAGGAACTCCATTTCAGTGTCATTCACTGTGCTAGTAACTAGGTACAGTTCCTCAGTATCATATAGTTTGGTCTCTCTCTTTCTGTCTCTCTCTCTCTCTCTCTCAAGTGTCTCTATCTGTGTCTTTTTCTTTCTCTCTAGTGTCTGTCTATCTGTCTCTCTCTCTTTCTCTCTGTAGTGTCTCTGTCTGTCTGTCTCTCTCTCTTTCTCTGGTGTCTATCTGTGCCTCTCTCTTTCTGTCTAGTGTCTGTCTATCTGTGTCTCTTTCTCTCTCTAGTGTCTATCCGTGTCTCTTTCTCTCTCTAGTGTCTATCCGTGATTCTTTCTCTCTCTAGTGTCTATCTGTGCCTCTCTTTCTGTCTATCTGTGCCTCTCTCTTTCTCTCTCTAGTGTATGTCTATCTCTCTTTCTGTCTAGTGTCTGTATCTATTTGTCTCTCTTTCTGTCTAGTGCCTGTATCTATCTTTCTCTCTAGTGTCTGTATCTATCTGTCTCTCTCCCTCTTTAGTGTCTGTATCTATCTATCTCTCCCTCTAGTGTCTGTGTCGATCTGTCTCTAGTGTGTGTCAGTCGATCTGTCTCTCTCTCTCTCTCTCTCTCTCTCTCTCTCTCTAGTGTGTGTCGGTCGATCTGTCTCTCTCTCTCTCTCTCTCTCTCTCTCTCTCTCTCTCTCTCGTGTGTGTCGATCGATCGATCTGTCTCTCTCTCTCTCTAGTGTCTGTGTCGATCTGTCTCTCTCTCTCTCTCTCTCTCTCTCTCTCTCTCTCTCTCTCGTGTCTGTGTCTATTTGTGTGTCTCTCTCTGGTCTGTGTGTCTGTCTCTATTTCTTTCTAGTTTGTTTGTTATTTGGTTTTTAGGAGCATTAGCAACTAAGGCCACATTGCTCCGGGAATATGCGGTGGTCATTCCCTGACCTTTCTGCATCCTCCGTATTTGGTGGTCACGGGCTCGAACCCCGGTCTAATCAAGAAGCGTGTGCTACACACTGCTGCTCCTGCCCACCTGGCTACGGAGGCGCCTTCTTTCTAGTGTCTGTCTATCTGTCTCTCTAGTGTCTCTCTCTCTCACTGTCTACGGTTTAGTTTCCCATGGCCAGTTTTAGAACTCCTCCCGAACCCAAAAACGTTGGCCTGAAGACGGATTTCAATACGGAAATCCGAAACGTAGCCAATTTATTAAGGTGTTAGAATTTTTGGGATCTGATTGTAGCAACTTTCCTTTGCCTACCAATAAACTAATTAAGTACTTCACGTGCAAAACGTCTTATTGTAAATCTTTCTTAGTTATGTAATCTTTTGGATTTCCTCCATATAACCTTCGACAACATTTGATTAATCTCAATTAAAAATTAGCTTAAAGGCGTGCCTGAAAATACGTAACAATATTTATAACATTAATATCGAAAATAATAATCATTTTGCGAAGTTTCGCATATTTTAAACAAATCTAACAAGAATTTTTGCTCTTGTAACAAAAGTATTTTGTTAATTCGCATTCTTCTTTTCTTTTAATGTTTTTTAGGGCCCTCATGCCTCTACTTCGCAAATCAGATATTTAAATCAAAGTTCGATTCGAAAACTATTTGAGCAACTTCATTCGGCCTCGCTTGTCACAACGAAGAGTTTCTCCTTCGACCGATGGCAACCAAACGTGCCAAGGAAAGGACAAAATCAGAAGACGTTTTAAGAGATTTAAGATGATTAATGATGCGCATAAAAGTGTCCCGCGAAGGCGTGAAACTCGCAGTGTTTCGCCGACATCCCCGTGGATTAACCGAGCCCTTATTTGTAGCTGGCAGTGTCGTTGCTTATTCCAGCAGCGAGTGGAAGAGGACATTTTTTCCAATAGCAGCTCGTCTTCAGCTGGGCAATATTGAGGCAGCAGCCTCGTTCGCCGACATCACGAAGGGGAAATAGGAAATAAAGGTGCGTGTCTAGCTACTGTTAGGGTGCTCTCTAGGCAGGCAGACGATTAATATCTTTCTTAAAGATCCTGTTTCTCCTTATGGCTAAAGAACATAAAAGATTGATGTTCGATTTCCTTTACTGCTTCAAGACAGATGCTCGCCTCGAAACCCTCAGCGAGGACACTACCATAGTCCATGCTACACCTCTGCTTCTCTTTATATTCACTCTCTCTTTCTATCTTTTGTCACCACCTTCTCAATCTTAGTCTCCTTCCATATGCATTTTTCTCTCGAATGGGTTTTATTCGTGATTCATTTCATTCATATTTGTTCTAATTTTGTTTCTAATTTTTCTCTTTAGTTTTATAGATTATTAAATAAGATTTTAATGCAGCTGGGACAAGATCAACCAACTAAACTTATTGATTTATCATTATCTCTTAGAGAGGACTGAGGTGTTCAAGATCTTAACCATTCAAATAAAACTCAAACATTACTATCACAAATATTTAATCCACTTTATCTGAAGACACCACTAGATGACACCTCTGGTCTCTTTATAAATGATAATTTTGAGCATTTAGGAAATGCACAAAGTGACCACCATGTGCCTGAATAAAAGCTCTGCAAATGCCTCATCATAAACCTCCTCACCCACTCAAAAGTTCCAGCAGGATTTTCTGGCAGCACGTTGGTGGATCAATCCAATTTTATCAACTGGATTAGAATAAGCAATGATTTTCAGATGCCCCCAACCAGTAAAATTCGAGTGGATTCAGGTCCAGGCAGTGTGCAGACCAGGCAATGGCTCCTGCATGACCTATCCATTTATTAGGGAATCGCTCGTCCAAAACGCTTCTGGCGATCCAGCTAAAGTGAGGTAGAGCGCCTTCCGTCGTGCATAAACCACATACGAAGAATGACATCAAGTGGAACTTCTTCCAACAACTCATTTAAATGTTCTCTTAAATGATTGCGGTAGGATGCTCCTGTTAATGTCCCAGGCAGAACAATAGGCCCGATTAAATTGTCTCCAATTATTTCTGCCCACATATTCACGCTGAATTGTTGCTGGTGGTTAGATTTGAACAATGGCATGATGATTTTCTTCAGCCCATTGATGAGCTTTGTGAAAATGGACTACACCAACTCTATTCATCGATAACCAATACAGCAGTTAGGAAATGATGGTCAAGAGCACACATCTACAGAAACCAAGTACAAAGAGCTTCTCGTGGTGGGAAGTCAGCTCAATGAGTCCTTGTACTCTCTGAAGATGATATGGATAAGCTGTTAGTCCCGTAAATTTCTCCACAGGTCATATGTCCCACGTTCTCTGCTGTCGCTGTCTTTTGGGGGCTTTCATCATTATTTTCTTCAATGTGATTGAGGATACGTTCTTCCAAATCAACAGTTCTGGTTCTGATGTGTGTACCACCACATGAGAATCGTTTTTCAATTTCTGCTAGGCGTCATTTATTCTCTAAAAGGTCTTCTTATGACGATTAGGGAAGTTTCCTTCGTAAAGATTTCAGCTGAATTGCATCTAACAAGTCCAAGAGATGCATATCTTCCATCTCTCCATTTGAATAATCTTCCATCATCACAGCAAATGCGGAGCAACAAAATGTTAATAAGAAAACTCCAAATGGAGCGCTCCTGACATCTGGAAAACTACAAATGCAGTCCATCCTAGTTCAATGCATCATTCCACTGAACAGAATTACCATCATTTCACAGAACCACTCAAACATGCACCAAAAATATCTCAATTACCACCAGCTGGATAAACACGTGTGTCGGTCGCCACCCCAGCTCGGATTTATTATAAGAAATGGCCACAATCAAAAATACCCGCAGAATCGTTTGATTAAGGTTCGTGTATGGAAGCACGAGATGGGCGTGGTACCCTCTCTCTCTCTTTCTTTGAATCGCGAGGAAATTAGTTACCCTCACAGCCGGACGTAAAGTAATCCCGTAACCATCCGTATATTTGTCCGCCGACTGGAACGGATGTTGCATGCACACCCTATTACGCCGGCAGATATTAAAGTTATATTTCTACCTAATGAGAACACGTGGCGGAAGTTCTTAAAATACCGGCACGAGCTCCGAAATATCACCGACGATTCTGTGTAAACAAAATGGAGGAATTAACTACATGCTGGACATAGTTTGATGCTCGATGCATTAATTAATCTCATATTATGGAGGCCCTCACCAATAGTTGTCTTGATATTGCACTATACTAAATTAAAAGTCACTGCTCCAGTGGACTCCAGAGGAAAAGTATATCGCTTTTCATGTGAAATGGCCTATTTAAAAAAAACTGGTAGCCAGAACCCCTTCTTCAAATATCTTTGGCTGTTCCATAGAGGTTTCAGATGCAACGCGCGCGCTATGGACATCTCCCTGACTCCTGCAGCTTGCGTCAAATGTTCATCTCCGATTAAACATAGACGTAAGGGCTTTCTGATTTCCGAGAGATTGGTGTGGAGTTTTGGGATTTAGTGGAACTGACAGATCCAGAGAATCTCTCTCCCCCCTTCCCCACCCTTAATCATGGCCATGTCATCACTCTCGGCAACGAACACAAAGAGAACGGATGAAGCTACGAGTATTCGATCGGCACCCCCTCTGACCGCTAGAACAGAATCCCCCCCCCATCCTTTGCTCGGCGTTTGTTCTCGACAGAGATGAAGGTAACATTAACAGCAGACGCCACCGTCAACAGATCAATCCTAGCCACATGTGCGATTGTCGTCCGCAAGTGTCCGCTTGCAGAGAGAGTCAACAATTAGATAATCTTTCTCAGCAGGCGAAGAAATACTTCGTGCAGGAAATTTTAACCAAAGAGGCGCTTGCTTTTTGAAGATTCGAAAACTGGTTTGTAAAATGAGAAAATTGTGAACTGAAGAAACAGTTTTCTATAAATTAATACAGTCTAGTTATAGCCACCAGACGGCGCATTTATAAATTATGGATTCGTTTGGGTCATTTAAATTAGCGGACGCAATTTGACACATCCAGATCGTTCACAGCACGCAAACTAAAAATTTCGCAGTACCTCTAAAAACGTGTCCTCCCCTTGAACTATCCCCATACGAGTTATATTCGCAAATAGGACGCCATCATGCGCATAAAAGAAGCCGCCCCATGCACATATTTCAAAAAAAACCTGCATAGACAGCTGTCTTATAGTGACTTTTTAAAGTATTTCCATTCGATTTAAAGTTCAATAATTTAATAACTATGACAAGAAAGTGCCTGATTTTAGGAAGATGGCAAAAAATTAGCTTCTTCTGAGATAATGGTGGTATTTGAAAAGCGGTATGCCATTTACTAATGCTGTGCGTAATGTGCGTTCTTCTAGAGAAAAATCCACATTACGCACCGCACTACAAAAGGTAAAAACTTAAGAGTTTATCGATAAATTTCAACCAGCTTTCAATGAAAATGAGAACTCATAAAGGCCAGCGCTTTTCGAGCATTATCTGATTGATGACATAAGGGCAAAAATATAAAAAAAATTACTAGGACAAACACTAGTATATAATACTATGCTCACAGTGGCGAGTTTAACCCTAAACAAAACAGCATTTCCTGGAAACAATGATGGTCCCGTATATGGGCAGACATTAACACGTTAGATTTTTTTCACTTAATAAAGTTTAGCCACACATTCATAAAAGTTGTGCTTCAGCATTTTTCGATGCTTAAAACATTGAGTTGACATCAGCAGAGGCAGCATTCGCATGAGAGCTACATTAGCGGGAATTAATGATCGTTGTATTTCCCTCGAGTTTCCTAAGTAACTGCTTGTATGCAGAGCACACTGTAGAAGCAAGGGACCCAATGCGTTAATTATCACTAAAAAGACTGCCCTTCTCCTTTGCACGGAACAATGCCTGTTACCAAAAGGTGACCACTAACAAACAGATCTTTCCAGTCTACAAATAGGTTGTTTTACAAGGTTTTATGTGGTAAAAAGAGTAATATAAAAGTTTCAGAGGCACTATTGGGATGACAATGATTTTCATTCAAGTACGCTAATAATATTACCATGGGGATAAATAATTCTCCAACAGTTTTAATTTAATCAACAGAATAGCAACAATTTAATATTGGGATGACAACAATTGGAGTGACACAATCTCTGATGATTGTTGAGATGACAACAATTGGAGTGACACCATCTCTGACGATTGTTGAGATGACAACAATTGGAGTGACACCATCTCTGACGATTGTTGAGATGACAACAATTGGAGTGACACCATCTCTGACGATTGTTGAGATGACAATTGGAGTGACACCATCTCTGACGATTGTTGAGATGACAATTGGAGTGACACCATCTCTGACGATTGTTGAGATGACAACAACTGATTGAATGACAGTATCTCTGACGATTGTTGAGATGACAACAATTGATGGATGGACACCATCTCTGACGATTGTTGATATTGCAACAATGATTTTCATTCAAGTAAGCTAATAATACCACGAAGATAAAAAAAAACTCCAACAATTATATAAAAATTGCTTCTTCAATAATATAATCAACAGAATAGCAACAATTTAATGTATAATCTTTTCCCAAAAGCCTTGTTTTATTTCCTCAACGTCCTGTTCGTTCACCTTTCTTATTTTATTTATTTTTACCGAAAGAAAGTTTACCTAGAATTTCGTAGTATTCACTAAGACACACAGTTTCCATGCCTTTACGTATTCGATAGCTGTTTCACCAGAAACAGGGCATAATAAACAAGACGAAAACAGAGTTTCACAGTAGAAGCAGTATCGTGTAAAAGACAAATATTTTACTTGCTCTTTCAAAGGGTATTTCACGCATCATGACATACTAACACCTTGTGAATTTTCACAAACCAAGACTCGATCAATAGTAGTTTGTGTATGGCGTACACCTGGAAGGCACTTTCCCGAAGTTCAAACTGTTTCAAGGGATGTAATTGACTGGGGAGCTTTCTCGAAGGAAACGTTCTCAAAGCTGTGCAAGAGAAAGAAAAAAAAACACATTTTTCTTTACAAAAGAGAAAACAAAGGCTCTACTTCGAACAAAGCTCATATTTTGTTTATGTTTTGTAGCATTCGTCTGGATAAATGAAACTCCAGGACCAGAACAAAAGGAAAATTACAAAAGTAAGCTTTAAAAAAAAAAATTAAGACCCTATTAAATCTAGATGGCACTATAAATAGAATATCGGAAATTAGATTTATTTTATTCTCATCTGTTTTGGAATTATTAGAAAAGGGATTTGGAATTATTCAAAATATGCGAATTGCACAGGCCTAAAATTCAATATCAAGAAAAAGCCTTTAAAACCAAATTGAAAAATATACTCCCTGAAAATGTACAGTATTATTAGAAACTATTGATGGTCATATGAAGATTGAGATGAGGACTACCTCCAGAACGAATCATAGACGATTGGTGAAGGCCATCAGAGCGCCAACAAGGATATACATCCAAACTTCTTTAATGTACACAATTTTCTATCAAAACGCTAGTTTGCGAGTTGACAGACAATGGAAATTGTCCTTCTCCTGGCAAGGTTGTACGACATCATTTGTATCACAGAGACATGGTTATCCCTCAATGAAGAGGACCTCACATTCGCTCAACCCGTTTGCTTCTTAGGCATTTTTGCCACCAGGGAACGGACGATTGGTGGTGGTGTAGGCATTCTATTCAACACGCAAAAATTCTCGCTGACTAGCTCAGCCACACTAAAAACAGAACTGTTTGAAGCTGCAAGAACCTCACTCAGCATCCAAGCCCACAGACTTGACGTACGTGTGCACAGTCTACATCCCCCGCTCCCACAGTTAAGAGGTTAAGACCTCTTTTACAAGAGGTCTCCAACTGGATCATTAATCAATGCCACCCCAAAACAACATCTGGTTGCAGTATGTCTGACCCCCAGAATTTTTCCCCTACCAGAGGCACTAATCTGTTAGACTTAATCTTTGCAACAGACCCTCGCCCTTGACAGCTAGCCTGAAACAGCCTTCGTGTCAGACCATCTACCAGTAGCCCTCATTCTTCCAATTACTTCCAGAACATCCTGGCAACATCAAGCACCAGTTAAGAAGACTGATTAGTCCTTCACTCCTCAATCCACAAAAATGCTGCTTCGCAGCATCCATTTTTCCTTGGGAAACACTAAACCAATGTCACCCACAGCACGGGCTGCACTTTCTTACCTGCTGGCTGCAGTCTATTGCTCGAACTGCAGCGTCAAAATCAGTTTCAATCTCTTGTCAGAGCAAAGCATGGTGGACCAAATAGCAGAGCCTTGAATTTCAGAATAAACAAAGGCTATATGCAAAATGGAAAACAACGTCAGACCCATTAGACAGGATTGCATATCAAGAGCCTGTGCCCAGTTCAATAGAAGCAAATCTAAAGCCATGAAAGCCTACATCGACAAAACAATCAAGATCGGGAAGGCACCATTCAAAGCGAGGCATGATGAATTCAATCAACAACTTAATCCGATCGAATGGCTAGACTTCATCACAAGATTTAAGCCAAAGTCAGCATCAGACCTTAAGAGAATTCACAACAGTTGTCAGCGAGATGTCCTCGCTTCCATCATGGGCACCTCCGTAGCCAGGTGGGAAGGAGCAGCAGCAGTGCGTAGCATATGCTTCTTGATTAGACCGGGGTTCGAGCCCGTCACCACCAAATACGGAGGATGCGGAAACCAAATAACAACAACAACAGCTTCCATCATCATTACAAAAAGAGAGCTTATCCAGGCCATCAATGATATCCCACCAACGTCTTGCATCGGATAGGATGGGATCCCACAATTTATCCTTAAGAGCGTTAGTGTTTTCATCATTGATGCACTTCTAGGAATCCTTAATGGAATCCTCACAACGCAAAGTTTCCCAACAGCCTGGAACCAATTTATTGTCCGACCAATCCCCAAAACACAAAAAGCGACCTCAGTTTCACAAATCAGGCCAATAATGAAAGCCTTTTGTCTCCTAAAAGTCATGGAGAAGTGCTTTCTTCCCATCCTAACCAACCAGGTTCTGCCATGTGAGTTACCATTTATTAACTATGCCTTGGAACGCAGGTCCACATTACCAACCTGCTGGCAACCACCAACACCATTCTGGGACTTTACAAGATAAGGCCGAGATGGCAATTGTTTATCTGGATATCCATTCTGCATTTCACAGCATAGACACCCAGCCCCTCCTGCAACTTTGCGAGAAGAGATACCAGATCAAAGGCAGTATATTAGAATTCTTGAAGTAGCTACTTACTATCAGGATCCTACACCTGACCGTGAATAAAAAAATTATTCACAAGGAAAGTTTGTGTAGGTGTCCCCAGGGCGGAGTTCTTTCAGATGCGCAATTGAAGGATCCCCCGAAACCCTTAAGAGCCCTCTCCTCTCTGCAGTCTCTGGCGTGGAGGTTCAGGATAGGCGACAGATTCCTGCCCATGGAGATTCTCCACAACGTCCAGGAGATGGATGTGGACTACAAAAAGTTCATAGAGGACAAATCCTACAGAAGACGCATCATGAGGGAACAGCTTTTGTCTTCAACTGAATGACTACCATCGTTTTTCATTGCCAGTGCGTAGCATGGAAAAAAAATGAATGTTCTTTCATTTCCCATGTTAATATATAATTGTTATATGCAATATATGTAATTATACGTTTTATGTTTTATGTAATTTTTCCTGTATTGGTTAATTTTATGTTAAACCCACCAGGCATCTTTTGTGGATTTATTGGATGATTGTTTTCTACAGGAGAATGTTCGAGAGGCAACAAGAGGAAGCAATACCCTTGAGATCTGATTATCAGCAGCAAATCTTCATGAATTAAAAATCCATTTTTGAGGGTGTTCCCGGGGTCCGATTTCTTCGGATTTTGGATATGTTATTCAGCAATGATTCCTGAGCTGGAAACTCTTTAGAACACTTCTGAAGCAATTTTGCCCAAGTTAAAGGAAAAATCTGGACTAAAAGCTTTTGATGATGTTGGACACAGAAGACAACTGGACAAATTGGAGCAGAATTGTATTAAGGGCAAGTTGCTACAATGGATAAAAGGATGGTTGAGTGAGAGAAGACAAAGTTGTAATCAATGGACACTGCTCTTCGTTGACTAATGTTACTAGTGGAGTCCCACAGGGTTCAGTACTGGGCCCATCGTTGCTTTCAATATTTATCAATGATATTGATGAAGCTATATCAGGCTAAGTTAAAGTCTAAGTTTTCAGATGATACAAAGGTTAACGACAGTCATCAGGGTGAACTGCTGCAAAACGATCTAGGAAAATTGGGTCGAGGGACTGAGAAATGGCAACTGAAGTTTAACATTAACAAATTCCAGGTATTTGTGACTCTAGGGTTATTACACGTGGGTAGTATAATTTATCAACTGTGTGGTACTACACTCAGAGTAGTTAAGAATGAAAAAGGCCTCGGATGAGTGTGCAGTTAGACATGAATTTCTCTGAGCAGTGCAGACATGCTGCCAGGACATCTCATGGAGTTTTGTCAGTGATATACAGAAACTTTGCTAGCAGGGATAAGGAGATGATTATCCCTTTGTATAAGGCCATGGTTAGGCTGCACCTTGAGTACTGCGTTCAGGTCTGGAGGTATCACTTTATGAAGGATGTAGATCTGCTAGAACGGTTGCAGAGAAGGGCCACCAGACTGTTTTAAACTAGAAAGGCTTCAGTTCTGCAAATTGCAGCGTCTCCAGACTACTTACCTGAGAGGAGATCTGATTGAGGTGTTTAAAGCATTGAATGGATTGAGTAAACTGAATGTTAATGGAATTCTTCCACTTGCTGAGACTACACATATGAGGGGGTGTAAATTCAAATTGAGGAAGGATGGTTGGAGGATAGATGTGTGGAAGTTGTCTTCAGCCAGCGGGTTGATTGTTGGAACAGGCTTCCATTTGTTGTTGTGGAAGTGGATGTTTGAATAAATTCAAGGGAGAACTAGAGAAATTCTTGGAGGGCACAGATGGGTGAACTGTTGGGTTTTTTTTGCTGATGCTATATAAACTTGCTTTCTTGCATCATTTGCCATTACCACTACTACTACTTTGTATGCTACATAGGAATTGCAGTTTTTTTGGGTTTTTTTTTCGGGAGGGGCAATAATAAAACAGGATATCCAAAAGTAGTTAAACCAATCCGCATGGAGAACGTATTACTCCTGTACGAACAACTAATTAGAAAGAACTCCCCATTCCCTATGAAGAGGAGGATCAAATGGAAGATCCAGGATAAACAGAAAGTTAAACAAACTGAACAACTAGCCGAACAAATTGAACAAAATAAAATATCTAGGAAACTTTATTCGATCGCAAAATAAAGTACCAGCTTCTTAATTCTCATGAGTTTTATTTAATTAAAAAAGATGAAAAATGTAAAAAAAAAAGTGGCACGTTTGTAAGTTTTGTAGTTCTGTGGTACATAATAATAAATGGCGCGTGCAAGGTATTTCAGCTGTGATTTAATAATTTACGCCATCATAGTATACTATCGACACTTTCGTAATGCAGTTTACTTATTCCTTCCTAAATTTTAATAACAGCTTAAATATAACACATTCAACGTTTCTGCTAGGATTAATATAACAGGCCAATGATAATAATTCATGATAATACTTGTGGTCAACGGTACAGGAAAATCTACATAAATTCTTTGTACGCATACAAAGAAATTGATTCTTTGTATAAGCATCAGATGGATCAATGAAAGTGGCTACCTCTGTACTTATCAAGATAATTTATGCCATCAAAACTTTTTCTTAATCAATCATTAACTATTTCTAGAGGATCATCAACCCTCTTCCTTCATACGTAACTTCGGGCTTCAGCTACGAAGCAGTTGGCAGCGGGGTCATTAGTTATTTACATCCTCGGGAGAAAGTTGAAAAGCCAGGCGAAATCTGTAAGAGAGAGAGGGAGAGAAGCAGTTTCCAAACTTGTGAGCCGCACACAACAACCCAGGATACAACAGAATACCTCACAATCGATCCAGAGCCTCTGAAGAATGCAGGTAAGTGCTCGTGATGCTCAACCCTCCCTATATTTTTGGTGGCCACTATGTCTTCTCTTACAATTCACCTGCAGCCGCACCATAAATACGGTGCGGTTTCTTGCAGTTCCTGCGTTCGTTCTATCTGCGGAAAATTTCCATAGGAGAGATAAAAATCGCTTTTTTTTAATCCTTATCCACTGGAGCTGTTGATCTTTGGTTTCTGTAGTAAAATATGGATAAAGGAAGGAAGTTATTTGCATAATAATCTCCGTTAGGAACGTCTATCATTTGAGGTGGTGACCATATACGCCGATCGCCTTCTTGGGTAGCAGAATGGTTATAAACACCAACCTCCTCACATCATGGAGGACAGACCTGGAAAATAACTGAGTTTCAATCTTTTCTGAGTCTTTTTCACAAAGTGGCTGAGTTAGTTGGTCTCAGGAGAAGGTAGAATGGTCTGCGGGGGAAAAAAACTCACGCTGCTCTCTTCTGAGACCGGCTAGCTCGGCCACGTTTTGAAAAAGGACCATAAAAATTCCTCACAGCCATCTTTTCAACTGTTCTACCTGCCAGGAAACCACCTCCCCCTTTCCATTAAACCATAAATGAAATCTACGTACAGGATAATAAATTATGTTGTCATGAATGCTAATGTGTGTTAATATTGCTAACTTTAGCTGGAAAATTGCACAATCAGTGTATTATACCCATAACAGCTCGACTATATTGTTCTGTGGCGTCTACAATACTGATGATTTATATTAAGCAAACGACCCTTCAAGGAGAAACTGTATACAAATGTTTATGAGCACACGGGGTCATTATGTGTGGAGTTTAAACTTCGCTGAATTAAATTTTACGAGCATTTTACAACGTCGGATCTTCATGGACAGCCTTTGGATGAATGGTTATTGTAGTGAGAACACTAGTCGGAAGATTCCATTGCAACCAAGGAGGCAATCAATCGTATTATTTTCTGCCAAATTAGGTAGACGCTGGCCACTTCCTAAATGTGCTTCCTCATGTATTAGTGGCATTGTTGTTCGGTTGCTATGGTGAAAGAATGAGACACGTGCTTTGGAAAGTTAAACATCGTTTGCTCGTTTTGCAGAAGACTAAATATAAGTATCGGCTGCTTCAAAAGGGCAGATATTTCAATTCAAATAGCATTTAAGATGTTACCAAAAAATATAACTCTAATGTGGGCTGTATGAGACATTTTTATTAATTTACGTCTCATCTTTTAGGGTGGCTGTTCATTAAATTGCCAGTGAAGGTAAAAATAGACCCTAATTTCTCCCAAAGTCCTCTTACTCTAAAGAACACCAATCCTAACTCTCTTCCAGCAAACTCATTAGCTATTAATAGAATGCAGGTTCTTTAAATCAACTTATCGACACTTTGAGGTGTAGAAAAACATCGATAATTTGGCTCATCATATTATTGCGTGCTAAGAGTCTCAGTTGGACAAGGTCACGAGAAACTCCAACTGAAATCATCCTGTTAAAAGATAGAGGCCCTTACTCAAGCTGATGTTTATTACGTAATATGGAATGATTTATTTTACGAAGAATGCAAAGAATCGTCTTTGAATCTTTGTCCCACAAAGGACTCGCTGAAGGAAACTCCTCAGACATTATTCGCCCTTACAGATATTCCGCTGTAACACTTCGTACATCGCCTAATTAGCCACTTATTGACATCCCCCTCCTTACATTAGTGGGCAGTGACTAAGCAGCTAATCACCTGAAAGGAAAGTTTCAATTGGTGTAACAAAGCATCCGGCTATTAAACCCTCAACATTTCCTATTAAAGTTGGTGCATATCAACTTCGAGATACATTACAAATAGTTTGTATTTGATGACTATTACTGTAAGCGTCCATTTATTTTTCGTTTATAGGGAACATTCATCTGAGAGAGAGAGTCATTAGAAGCTTATAGATCCGGCCTTGGAAATTCATTAATCTACCAGCTGATTGCCAACTATCAAGAAAATAAGTGTACTGTGTCATTATTTAACTGGTAATGATTGCACGCGAAGATAGCTGGCAGAATGTAGGCAAAACTTCCACCACTGTAGGTGTCATTAAGATTATGTTAAGTAGATGTTGATGGGTTGAAAGCAACCAACGCGGAAATTCTGAAGCTTTTTAAGTACTAAAGTTTGAGATTTCTTTTAGGTTGATTGAGTTCAGATCTTATTCTGGAAATTGAACAAAGTTTCGAATTCGATGGGATAATGAACGATGTTCTTGTTGCTGTGGGAAAAATAAATTGGGAATGAAATTAGCAAGAAGACCCAACCAGGAAATCCTTGTCGTCCTTGTTGGGTCTTTATGGAATGCTTCCATACATAGATATCCTGAAATTTTAATAATATCAGCGGTCCAGGGTTGATAATTTATACTCCTTCCCAGTATAAGATCTTTTAATTGTATAATTAAAATGTCATGTGAGAAGGGGAGAAGATTCCTAAACGTATTTGAGTAGCTGGTCCCTGCATTGAGTTCTTCGGTACTATAATTAAGTAACCAACCTAATACTCAGTCCACTCACATAATCTGCGGCTGTATTTTTGTCTTCCTATGCACCTCCATAATGTACGACCTTGGAGACATCTTGAATTGATTGGGTACTATCACTGATAATTTATATGGAAAGCCAAGGTTGGTTATACGTATCAATTCTAATCTTATCTTTCTAATACAGAGAATCAAAATCAAAATGAACTGGAAGTTCTTCCAAATATAATTTAGAATTGCCTTTGTATGGTTGTTAATTAATTCTTATTCCAGATAATCCTTAAGAAAATTGGAGTGAATATTCGTTATTAGATGAAATAATATTGTGAATTAGCATAATATTTTGTCTTAGATGTGTACAGGGATTTTCCGTATCCTAAACATGATTTGCAGATGTTATTTTAAAGTTCCAGTCGTACATTTAATTCTGGAGTTGGTAGATCCATCAGATAATCACAGATAAAAATTAAGTGTTGGCTAATAACGCTGGATGGATTAGCTCGCAAACCAATTTAATCCGATGTACTTCATGTAAGTTCCTTTATGGTCACTGGTTCCTTTATGATTACTCAATCGATTTGAAATGAGAATCTTTTATTTCAGGCCTAAATGCTCATAACTTTCAGCTGTTCTGAAGATTTTAGATTATTTTCCGATTTATTATCTAAATGACTGTTCTAACAGAAACCAGATACTGTATTTCATAAAGATTTCTTTCCAATAGTTTAAATATGCTTTTGTAGACACGTTGTTCAACTGGGGTGATAAAAAAAGAAAGGAATCTTCCCCAGAAAATTTTTCTTGGAAGTATTCCCTTAAAGAAATCTTAATTTATCTTTAAGTAGTCCTTTAAGAACGTGATGACCTTTTATAACATTGTAATTATCGTAATGGGGCTTCTCACTCTTCAGTGGAGACAAGGATAGAGTAGTAGACTCATCTAAGACTTCCATCTAGTACGATGTTACTGAAGATAACATTTTACAGCCTCTATTAAGCGACCTCAATGCCCATCTGTATTCACTTCGTGCATTGTGTTCGTATAAGAGTGTCCGTAATGGATTTCCGGAAACATTATCCTTTCAGATATAATCGGTCGCCTGGTTGTCTCTTGTAATCAGGAATTAAAATGGATCCATCTAGATAATCTAGACTCTTTTTCACCAGAGGTGTGTGTTAAAGGTCTAATAAAATGCATCAAGAATGATGCAACGATCTTCGATTACAATAAGATGCTAACTCATTGAAGAACAATATACATTGCTTGTTTGTTTTTCGATTTTGAGCGGAGGAAACCAAGGCAATGAGGCATCAATATATTGTCTGCAACTTGAGGGCTTTTTGGTTTAGGCTTACCTAGTTTTCTGGATAAAAACCTCGATTTTTCAAGAAGAAAAGACCACGTAACTTGCGTCTGAGATCAACTAACTCTGTAACTATGAAAAGAGTCCATAAAGTCCTCCCATCTAGGTGGTAAATCGAACCTTCTGTTCCAGAAGGTGTGAAAGAACAAGGTTCGAAACCACAATGCTCTCACGAAGGCTACAACGCCTGCCATACGGTTACATAGCTCATTACCATAACGCTGAGGAGTCAAAAAGATCTTTAGCTCATGAAACAAATAATTGGACTGCTATCTCCAGACTCAATCAGTTCTGACAAACTACCTTCAAATAGAGTTTCGTTTGTCAGTTCTCGTGTAGACATACAAACCGACAAAAACAGAAAAGACACAAAAAGTGTTTGTCAGTGTTGTTGAAAGAAAACTTAGCGACGCACTGAATCAATAACAGGCAGTGACTGACATACTAAGAAAGAGAAAAAAGTGATTGAAGGGATGAAAAAGCCAGACAGAAAAGAAGAGAAAACAGAGATTAAAAACTAGCAGAGACAGAAGAATGAAAAAGAATTATGGTAAATTAAAAAGAAGGAATAAACAAAGCTAAAAACGGGCGAAAACTAAAAGATAAAATCTAAGATTTAGAATCTTGACTTACACTCTAAAGATTTTTTCCCTTTAATTCGACTGCATTTCTACAGAGCTTGGGGATTGCCACACCAGAAAGAGTTGGTAATGCTATTAGTTCTGCGAGTGTATAAATAATAAAGGAAATTTAGAATTTAATATGTTTTTGTTGAATTATGAATTCCACGCAGTATAAGGTGCAGATGAGATCTGGAAAGACCCATTTAAGAAAATGGAAGAAAGCCAGCGTTTGCCAGAGAATTTTATTATTTATTTACTTATATTATTTTTCGAATAAAGCACTAAATTCTGGGACGTTTTAGAGAAAGAAAACAGCGTTTGATCTTAGAAATTAAAGCTATGCCAGGCTTATACTCCAATACTGTCTTAAGTCTTTTTATTAAGAATACAATAAATTATAAAAGATGATTTTTAACTTGAAAACTACAAAATATAATTTCGAGATCTCAGTGAACCTCCCTCCTCTTATGAACCTCGGGTTTATTATATACTGAGCCTTTTCAATTTTCAAAAGTATCTGAACGAAAATTCTGGAAACTATTCTAAGGTTCTAAATAAGAAAAAAGATCGAACATATTTTGAATATATTTTGGAAACACCCTGCGTATAACAATTTCAAATATAAAAGTTATTATTATTACCCGTTATTACCCAAAGAGGCTTTGCTAAGACATAAAAGCAACAGATGCTCAGAAGTTGCAATGCAGAAGCCAGAATTCATCCTAACTGCTCGATGATCTGACGAAAATGAATTGTTAGCTAAGAAAAAAGACAGATAGACAGACATGATTAGCTCACTACCTATCTGGTCCCTTGACAACTTGGGCAGCATCTCGCTAAGAAAGAAAAATTATCTTCAAGACAAAAGAAAACCAATCAGATGTCCATCGTAATCATCATGTCTTCGGATGAATTATATTCTTTATCAAAGCGTATCGCAGGTTCATTTGTCGATTTTTTCCAAGGGAAACCACAGATACACTTTAACAATGTCCCCCCCTCCCCTTCAAATAAGATCTTACTAAATAAAGATATACAGTCCGTTCAGATATACAACCAATATCACAAAATTGTCAATGAAATGAACATCGCATCCTTGAAGAGAAGAAATGGAAATTGCAGAGTAGATTATCCATCAGCTGTCCAAGTTGAATCTCGTCTTTTAACCCACAGGTGTTCTGCAGGATGGCACAGCTTATAATAGCTTATAGATAGAAGACAAGGAAAGGAAATATGTACCTACTGGTTCTAATTTGCTGAGAATCAGCTCTTGATGAAGTTTCGCCCAGGAATGGTTTCTCCAACACTACAAATGGGAATGCGTTTTACGAAGTCGTATTGGGTGCTTTTAGTTTCAGACCAAGTTCATTGTTTATATGGTAAACAATTAAGCTTAAAATTTCTGAAAATTTTGAAATTTTTCATCCCAAAAAGATGCCTTTTGGGACATTCGGACAAGACATTGAAAACCGGGCCAAATCCCGAAAAACCGGGAGATTAGTGACCTTGCATAAAAGGGATTAATATCTTAAACACTGATCTACGATTATATAAAACTCTAGTGAAATATCGCAAATAACAGGTTTTGTATTTAAACTCTTCGAATGCCAGATGCAACACGTTTCTCAATGGGTTGTCTCAGAGGTTCCTTGTTTATTTCTGTATATAGCAATATTATTGAGGTTACTGAAGGTAAGGTAAGTGTCTTCTGAGATAGTTTCTTGTTCCATTGATCGAATTTATCAAATTATGGATTGTCTTACAATATTATCGCATTTGTGCTTGTCCATCTAAGAAGAATATGTTTCAAAAACGAGATAAAAATGAAGTATTACATAATAATCTCTCATTATTAATCTCTTAATATAATTAAAATCGATAAGTTTAACACTCACAGATATTTGAATTAAAGTATATAAAATTTATGGATTTATGCAAATATTCGTATACGCTACCAAAAGGCTTAGTTCTATTGATTGATATTCGTACCTACTGGTAGGTATGAACCAACAGGAGTGGCTGGAATACGAAAGGTTTTCTAAATATCAAAATAAGCCAGACTGATATATAAAAATGCCCTGATGCGTGAAAACTAAGTTCACAAAGGATTGGTTATGTATTAAATATGCAAAAGCTTAATTTCTTTTTACGAAACTGCAAGTGTAATGAATTCTTGTTGGAGAAGATTTTACAAAGGTGATCACAAAATCTTGCGTCATCACAGTTGAAAAATGAGGATTGCTTACCTGTTCTTCTTGCCCTTCCTTGTTTTGCATAAGGATTTTACACTCCTAGGAACGGGGTATAAATAAAGCAAGGGGCTGGGAGGGAGGAAAGGTTTAAAAAAAAAAAATGGACATGAAAGGATATGGATTGGTTATAAGACAAAGACACCAGTTCCTTGGCCGAGTAGTCTGTTCCAAGCAATAGAGCGAGATCGGTACGAACCCGGGATAAGGAAGATAATCCTCCGGATCCGTTCTCTCTCCGTCACTACAGCTGCACGAGCTTGAGCCACTACTTCTGCTCCTGGGTGTCCCACAGAGATGAGAACGGCTTTCACTACTGCTGTAACTGCAGCTGCTCTTTCCGTTAGATCCACGGGACCTGTTAGCAGCCGATCCTCGCGAAGACACAGACAACCTCTCCGCCTCTTGATCTCCGTCTTCCTCCTCCTCCTCTTCATCTTCCTCCCCCTCAGCGTGCCACTTCTCATCACCTAAGTTTAGATTAGGCTGTTCAGGAGTTGAGCTGCCCACCACAGCCATGACTTGGGCTACGTGGGCTCACCTTCCCTGGGCCCTTGTCTGGAGAGCCGCATCTTTATCCAATGAAAGCGAAGGTCGGAGAGAACGAATAGTGCAGCCACACCTGGAGCGTTGATACATGAAGAGCCATTATTCCGTGTCCAACGCCAGTTGGATCTTCGAGAACATCACCGCACTCTGAACACACCGAGAGATATCCCGCAGATCTGCTGAAACAGACGACTTTCTTATACGTGGCGGGGCAAATAGCGGAAGATGGACGCCTTATCCTTCGCAAACAGAGCGTCCGCGAAACCGACGGAGTGCCACTCGCTGTACGGTTGACACGCAGCTATCTGGTGAACCATTTGCTCAGCCTGTCTCTAGCAACGTTTGCGGCTAATGCTACGGGAGTGAACGCGCACTGAAAGGAGGGGAGTGCGTGGATCAGCTGACAACACGCCGCGAGACGTGGGCTGTTCCCATAGGCGTTATCTGTTGCATGGCTCTTTGGCGAAAGGATCACAGGGTCAACGTTTCCGTTTGCAATAAAAAACAAACTCTCGTTTATCTTTTCGCCAATTTTTCCCCTTTTAGTCCCTATCTACTGCACCGTACAGTGCAAGCAGACGCTTAATGCAAGAATGGCTTGTAGAGTCTCGATCTCGAAGTTTGCCATTTGATATGCGAATACGCGAGAACAGCCAGGTAGCTGATAGAGTGTGTGCATGCACCTGGTGGGAACCGGGGACTTACTCATATTGAGCGCCATTTCAGGTAGACTAGCATAAATAATATTTTCATAATTAGGCTTAGAGTATGCCCGGGATTGTATCGATTTCTTTAAAGCTTTCCAAATAAGATGTATTTTGATCTTTCACAGCTATCTGAGACTCGTTTTGGCAAAACAGGTCAGGCAGTTGGCTTTTAGAATAATTTCTATGCTTATTTATGCGCTTAACTATCAAGAAAATTAAAATCTTCTTCGAAAGACTCCGTTTGAAAGCTTTCAGCTATTTTAGGATATTTTGCGATAACCACAATCTTTGTACAGATGAATACTTGCTCATTAGCGACAAATTACAGCAGAGGTCAGTTTACTAACGAGAGGTAACCACTCGATGGTTACTGCTCATCTGATATCCTAATGAGCGATGATGTAATTGTCACGCTGGTTTTAATGCACTGGATTATGATTATTACAATGGAAATTATCGCTGTGCGCTCGGTGTTTGGAAATTATTTCTCAAAAAAAAACTTACCAGCGCTTTCTAATAACCAAAATGCGAATAGTCCATTGAGTAAACATTGTAAAAGACCTCAGAATCTTATTTTTATCATTAAAAAGCCACCGAAAGTGGTTCTCCAACAATATCTAAGAGTGAAAACTAATCCTTCTGCAATTATTTGGGATTGTTGAAAGCATTTTAGCATTTTGGGACCATCACAAACGCCACCGAACACACTCGGATTGATATTTTTGCAGGTACGTTATTAAAGGATACAGCACTAAGAAGAAGAAATATGCTATCAGATATTCGTCCTGTTCTCAACAGTGAAGATGAACCAATTCTTGATACTTCCAGCATAGGCTCTGATGGTTCCCTAGTTACCACAATGAATTTGAAGTATTGGTGAAGTTAAACTATGTCAAAGAGATGCAACAGGTTGCATCAACAAGCGAAGTTGGGTAATCTGCCAAGGGACTTGGACCAACGAAGGATTCTGCACAACTCTTAGCATACAGGTTGAACAAAAAAGACATTGATGGAATCTGACACTTCATTTGCATGGAATAGAAAATTAAACAAAGATTCATTCCCTTCTACTCCATGGAGGGATCCTTTGTCTTCAGTACTGAAAACAAGTGATCTTCATTTAAGCTGAAACTCATATATAAGAATGCAGAATAATTGTGAAATACAGTATACTGTATAACTGTACAATACAGTACTATAATGGAATATGTATGTATATATTCAACCTCCCCCTTGGGTCAATGGCTGCAACCGGGTGTCCTTTGAGAGAAAATAAAGATAATAATTTATTCTGAATCCTAATTTAGTTTATGCACTTTGATCGGTATGTACTACTTAAAAATTTGTTGTTAATACGCGTAATATTATATTCCCTCCCCTTTATATACTCTTCAACCCACCCGTGTGTGTGTGTGAGAGAGTGAGCTCCTCCTGACGTCACTTTTCTCCACAGCAGGACCTCACGCAGTTGCTGTAAACACCCTTGGCATCCGCTTGCGGTTATGGGTGATATTGTACGAAGCTTCCATCCCTTCACACAATAAGGATTTCCTTATTGTGTTCGTGGAGTAGAGTCCAACTGACTCATTTCGAGAGGGATGTTATTGTCGGTTATGACGCTGCTCGTCTGACAGTGTACTACGTTCAAAGTCGACATCAGCGATATTATCACGAAAGAGACGCGTGGTAGTACAACCACCGTCCAGAAATGCACAGAAAGATTAGGGAAGCTCATTCCAAGTGAACAGTTAGTATTTGGAAGAGTTGTATAACAATTTCTTCAGTTATTGTAGTTGGGATTTTGGAGCATCAGCGACTAAGTCCATATTGCTCTGTGTACTGTCTGTCAATTGTGTGTGTTCTGTGGTCGATTTTCGGTTGGTTAGACGAAAAACTCGAGTTTCTGGGAGAAAAACCATGCTACCATCGCCTAAGACCAACTAATTCAGCCACGTTGTGAAAAAGGCTCATAAATATTCCTCCCGTCATCGACAGAACTCGAACTCGGGTCTTTTCCACCTATTTATGGGGAGGACAGCGATCCTACCAACTGTGCTACCCACGAGGGCAATTTCGTCAGACCAGGAGTCAGCCGAGATTGAGATCTGTACGACCACACTTCGAATGGAGCTCCCCATCCTCGGTTTTCGTGGCAGAGCAGCAGTGCTTAAGCCAAACATCACTAAGCGCAATCAGCGATCTCGTAGTTTGTCGATAGAGCGGTGGAAATCGTTTCTGTGGAGAGATAACTCTCTCTCTACACCCTATTCTGACAAGAGGGCGTGTGGGTATGAAAGATACATGGAGAACGTCTGTTGCCACACTTTCATTGTGTCAACAATAAAGTTCTGAGGACGTGGGGTTATGGAGTAGAGCTGTTTCTCATGATCTGGACTTTGACTTTTGGTGTCTCTGAAGGGAACAATGAACGCCGACGCCTATCTTTACATTTTAAGCAATTGGACCTTCCCTCCCTTCGATGTGTCAGTTCTTTGGTACAGGTCCATGTTTGTTTCAGCAGGATAATTCCCCATGCTATATCACCAGTGCTGTTCAAATTTGTTTTATAGATATGAATGCACGAAAGTTGGAATGATCAGCACAATGTACCGAGTTGAATCCTGTGGGATGTCCATGGGAAGAACTGAAATGTCGGATGAGAGCTAGGCCAACACACTCCACATCAGGTGGCCAACTGGTTGCTGTTGTGTAGGAGGAATTGCAGAATATTCCAGTTTCAATCTATCGTTTGCTGCTAAAAACCCTACCCAAGAGGGAGGAGTTATAATAGCGTTCATAGGAGGACCTATGCACGCTACTGCAGTGAGTGGCAGTGACATCAATGTGAAACCGACGTTTGTCAGGAAACGTTGTGAAGGATAGTGTGTGTTTTAAAATGCTCTTGTGTGCGTGTCATAAAGAGCGCTGTGATTTGTCTTTTTTCGAACCCTTAGTTTTGTTCCCTTTTCCTATATTTCATTTTAATCCTATCGTTCAATTTATTAAGTTCTATATTGAAATTTTATTTTAATTATTTATGTTTTCTCTTTGCACTGTGAGTTTGTAGTTTAATTTGCACATTTGTAAGATTTTGATTCATTCGCTCTCTTAGAGAATAAACAAATTGGAGTTTTTATTTTTACTTGGTTTCACTATAAAGAGATATGCATCAATCACATCTCTTTTACTCTTATTTGGTTTCGTCTTTCCTTTTCAATTGGTTAATGTCTTTCTTTACGTTGGTTGAACTAGGATCTCCTATTCTAACTCTCAGTTTTGTTCCAAAACATCCCCCCAAAGGTAATTTTGGATTCATATTTGGGCTCCGCGCTAAGAATGGCAAGTTTACCATGTTCTCCTCAAGCCACTGCTGTTCTGATGAGCTTTCTGAAAAGGCTCATTGTCTTGTTGATGCAAATATGGCCTCTCCTCCAAACTGCCACAATGCAGGTAACTCAAAATTGCTCAAAATGTCGCCACAGATCGCTCCATTCATGGCTTCATGAATGACAGCTAGTGGACAAGTCATATCTACGTTAAACAAACCATATTACCAATACCAAACTTAATTGTTGATACAGTACAATCTCCATGGAACTGTTCTTTGGACATGCGCCATGCTCAGGTACTTCCATCCGATAGCATGATCTATTACTCCACATCACGTTCTGTCTCTGCTGTAATGGCCAATTCGTCCGTTACCTGCACCAGAATGGGCAATGAAATGCAATATTTTGAGGCAGCTTCAACTTACCAGATATGGCCTAGGATAGTCCATTATATGAAGTGCTTTTCTGATGATTGCTGCTCTCAGTTTTATCCCAGTCCTGTTAACTGTTTCTCAAGACAACATGCGATACAATCAACTTCCAAAAAAGACCTGTTGGTGTGCGAGAAGCAGAGGCTACCACAGCTGTGGAATTATGGAATTGTTCAAAATAGTGGATGAACCAGAAACAGGCTGAGGAAATGAATAATTTTAACGAAGGCCGAGATCAATCGATGAAACCTCTGTTGCCACCATTATCCATCTCATTTCTTGTCAAATTTGGGATGTTAAGAGCTAAGTTGGAAGAGGGAAATACATGGAACTTTGTAAGTGGAATTACCGCTTGCAAAGTTCTTCTAAGGTTATCCAATTCTGCCAAAAATGAGAAGTCTTCTGATACACACAAATGCTGGCAATTTACAAGCATTTGTGATTTTACAGACTCCTCTTCGGTTGCGAATTCCTCTACCCGGAATTACTTTCAAAATTAAAAGTTACCCCATTGATGCAATATTACTCTACATAATTTGTTTCTCTGTTTTTTATTTTATAAAACCAGTTCATCAATAATCACTGTTTTTCATGATCTTCGATACATTAAGTGGTATCAATCAACTGTCCAAGCTCATCCGAATTTAAATTTGAAAATTATCAACCCTGATATCCTTAACTATCCATTTCAGCCAAAACCATCTAAATCAAATATGGTTCGACGTCATTCGACTGCAGAGAACTGAAAATAGTACTATGCTAGAACTGGTACTGTTCTCTGATGAATTCAGAGATTTACAAAGGCACACTCATCTAGTTGGACAGATGGTCGTCCAGGAGTTCGGAAAAAGAGCGAGGTATTGGCATGGACTGGCGAATGCTGCGTTCCACGGCATCTCACAAATGTTCGACGGGATTGATGTGAGCACACGAAATGCTCAGAAAAGATCCTCAAATCATTCTTCCACAATGCGCACCTTGTGCCACTGGGCGTTGGCTTGTTGAAAGAGTCCAGTGCTGTATGGACACAATGTAGGACAAAGCTTGGTCCGAAACAATTCCGAGGTCATGTCATATCATAATGTGTCATATCTAAATCTTTAATGGAGGACGGTTCCCTAACTCAAGTCCATGTCTGCCTTGTAACTCTCTGTCGGGAACAGTACATACTACGCTAGTCGATGTGTTTTTAAAGTAAGTGTGGGTTATGTTCAGATGTTGTTTAGCTGACCACTAGGTAACCAGCAAGCAATTTTCTTAACAACTGCCAAAATTGTCTTCCTCATCTTCCTTTTCTTATCATTTTTAACAACTAAAACAACAAAATAGTAAAAAAGGGAAAATAAATAAAGTAAAAAATAATAAGACTGTAAAACAATAAAAAAAAAATAAATAATAACAACGAGATAACACTAGACACCATCCGCACAACTGTTTACTATGCGACTGCAGCAGGAACCAGGATGAACGGAAAAGAAGAGAAGAGAAACCAGAGACCAACAGAACACCAAACGCAAAGTCAAAGGAACTACCAGTCTGGGAAAGAAGGCTACATCAGAAGATAGAAGAGATGAATGAAGATAGGCCAACTGGCCTAGTACCAACCGAGTAACAGAAGTAAGACGCTGATCAGAAAAGTGAAGGCCATTCTCAAGAAAGACAACATCCACAGCAAACACAACACAAGACCTCTAATCGGAGGATCGAAGAATACCTTGATACCCTCAAGCAGAAACTTCTGGCATTCAGCAAGAGACTTCGCCATTACAGGGAGAGTGCCCAGAGGAAAACAGACAACAGGACATTTTATGAAAACCAGAGAGCCTTCTACAGGAAAATCGGACAGAGGAGAAGGAAAGCAATGGACTCCCCAGCCAGACGGTACTCGGGGATTCTGGAGAAACCTGCGGAGTAGTGAAGATAGCCATGACAGCCGTACCGCCTTGGATAAATCTAGAAAGGAAGAAAACCAAGAACGTACAAGAGATGACAGAATGGGAGATTCCGGAGGAAGATGTACAACAGTCTATCATGAAGTCCCACAAATCGCGATCCCCAAGAATAGATAACATCCACAACAACAGCTGTACACATAGCAGAGAAGTTCCCCCAGATCATAAGGCACCCTGACAAAATCTCAGTCGAGTCTCTGACTCATGGAATCAACTACCTTGAACAATGTACAAGATCCTGATCACCTGCATAACTAAAAAGATATCAGACCACCTGGAGAGTCAGAACATCATAGTCAAGCAGAAAAAGGGATGTAAGCAGATGAGTAAAGGATGAAAGGAGAAATTGACCACTGACGCGACGCGGCACTTATAGAGCAAGCCTACAAGAATAATTACAACCTGTACACTGCCTACATCGATTACGGGAAGGCCTTCAACTCAGTGCTTCATAGCTGGCTGATAGAGACATTGAAGATCCACAAAGTCAACGACACTAACACACTTCCTAGAAGCAACCATGGCGAAATGGAGGACCACCATCAAGGTCGAAAATATCGCGACCAGACCGATCGCCATCAGAAGAGTAAGATGCCCTGAACTCACTATGGTTCTGTATAGCATTCGACCCACAGCACACCATGATCAACAACAGGAAGGACAGATATAGTTTTAAATTTTCCTGATGCTGGATAATAGGTTGTTCGCATTCCTGAGAAAATTGGCCGATCGGCATGTGAAGTAGAAGCCGTAGATCACTATAAGAGGGACAATAAAATCATTTTAAAAAAGAGGCCTTTAAAGATGAAATTTAGCTCTAACGGGAAGGAAACAATGAGGATCTGAAGAGAATCATTACAATGTAGCAAGCCGTAATAATTCCAAATAAATATCTCCTTTGAACTGAGTTGAGTCTGGCTTCTGAGGTATTTTTCGTAGCGATGAATTACCGCAGTCGATCCCCACATGCAGAGTGGGGAATGAAGGCAGTTTTATAAGGAGAGTAAGGATCTTAAAATTAAGACTACAGTCCTATTTAGACAGTAGAATCAGATGAGCAATTTTTTTTCTTTGAGAAATGTAAATAAGACGCTGGTTGAAAATTAAAGTGGGTTGCCGCTGTCTTTTGTACAGACAGTCGATATCCGTTATAGATGCTCCAGGACTCTATTTTGTTTAGAGCACATTGGAGCTGTCTCTCGATTTTCTTCATATTCCGTGAGTGGCATGAAATAGTGAGGTCGTCACCATATAGATGTGTTTCTACTGTTTCTGGAATAACTTCTGTTTGAAGATTGAGTTTGATTGCGGAAAGGGTTACACTGAGGACTGAGCCTTGGGGTTTCTCTTGTTCTTGGTTGTATATTCGAGACAGAATATGATGGTAGCGGACTTGGAAAAGTTCTTTTATGTATGAAGTTCTGGAGGAACTTTGGTAGATGGCCTCGAAGTTATAGTTTGCGCAATGTCGCCGAGACTCTGGATATATATCCTCGAGGTATATCCTATTATAAAGCAGCCGGGTATTCATAAGGAATGTTCGGTGAGATATTTAATCATTTGATGGTAGATTACATCCGGACTTGCTGCACTTTGTTTGGATTTGTCTAAGGCTTTGGTTGCATGGAATCTCATGAGTTGTGTGGTAATTAATTTTGTATTTTCTGATTTGAGCTTTATATTTTTGAAAGATTGGTCTATATGATGATGTAACTGACAATTCCTCCTAGTAGGTTTGCAGTTTTTTTCTGTTCAGTTATGTTATGACCTCTCCAATGAGATTTTTCTAATTTTATTGCAGATTATTCTGATGTCCGTATTTCCATTAATTTTGAGAGCAAAAGATATCCAGGACTCTTTCTGAGTTTCCATCGTAATAACGTGCTTTTGCTCTGGCTTTCTTATATTTTATGAGATTAGTGGAGGTGGCAAACTTTTTGAATTGTTTCAATTTTTTTGTAGATTGTGGTACGTCATTTGTTAATAGGTGACAAACAACTGGATAATTATCGCTCTTATAGGAATCGTTTGAAACAGACAAATCAAGAATTGGAAAAAGAGCTGGGGAATATATGGTAAGATCAATTGGAGAAGTAGTCCCTGTAGGTAAATGGACATGGGTACCTGTGTTTAAGAGTGTTAAGTTCCTGTTATCTAGAAGTTTCTCGATCATCTATCCTCTTGTGTATATGAAGAGAATCCCAAATGGTAAGATGCCCATTAAGTCCCCCATCAAACAGAATGGAGAAGGTAAGTGGTTAACTAGATCTTCGAAGTCTTGCAATGTATATGTATGGTTAGGTGAAAGACAGAGTGACACCATGGTAAAGGTAATTCCAATCAAGATACGTACGACTGCCTAAACGGATATTTGTATCTGAAAACACCTTGGCGGAGTATTAGAGATGACCAAAATTGCGTTTCCTCCATGAGTGGTTGTTGTGGTTTTACGATCTTGACTGTATGACATTTTGGTTTTGTAATTCTTGTATGGTTTCTTCTTCAGAGCTGTTTAGGAGGTCCCATTCCACCATAACCCCTTTTGATGTATTTAAAGTGACTTTGATGGGAATCCTGCCAAAGAGTTTTAAGAAGAAGCCCTGAATGTCGTTAATTTGTCATTTCTATCAGCAGGTCACCTGATTTCAAGCGGCGAACCATTTTCGGTGGACCAGCCATATGTTCTTGACACCTTTGTATGACAAAGGTAAAAAGTTTACTAACAGGCTGATCTGTTAGGGACTGGAAATTAGAAAGAGTGGAGATATGGTTTGGGTCACATCTTTCTTTTGTCTCTTGGCAGTAGATAGATTGATCGATAGATCCAGGTGAAACCTGGTTTTTCAGGTCCATTGTTGCTCCTTTTTGCCTTAAGGGCAAAAGATTACTTTTTAAGGATTACTTTTTCTTTCAGGTTTCCGACCCCAACACGGGGAGGCAGGAGCGGTGCCACCGAGCGACAAAGTAGCTGGAGATGTTAGCGTGTTAGCGATTAATAAATATACCAAGAAAAGAAAGGTGATTTTCCTTCCTGGGTTCTTACTCAAAATCTGTTAAGTACAGAACCACTTACAATGAACTGAGGATAAGAAACAGGACGAAATCGATGTACATGTTGCTCAAGAAAAATCGCTTGACATTCGAGCCCGGCCTTCTAGCGCAGCAGATCAATTCCGTTTTAACCGTCAGGTCCTCCCGTTTCCCCGTTGCACGGCTTGTTACTGGCACTACCCGTGCAGTCACTATATATGCTGCACAGGTCAGTGACGTCACTCCTAAATGTTGTGGAGTGTGGCCACTCGTGGAGCGGTAATGGACATAATATTTTGGCCCTTGGGTGTGCACTGTTTCAAAAATGTTCCCGGATGTTTTGGTAACTTAGTGCACATTCTGCAACTTTCTTTACTGCAGTTTTCTTTTAATAAGAAATGTAACTTTTGAGATGCTCACGTGCATTTTGTCTGCGCACTGATCATTTTCATATTGAGAGTTTTCCAAGCCACACGAAACAAAATTTAATTGAAATTAATCCCGCTTTAATAGGAAGAATTTTTCAGCACCACCGGGAACAAAATGTACTTTTTGGCAACCGAAAATTAATAAACGAAACTCCTCTTCTAGGGCGATAATAATTTAATCTAAGACTATAAAACTAATTACTAATTCACTTCCACGCAGTCTGCTTTGATCGGTTTGGCAGCACTTCAGACTACTAAGATAAAAATCCACTTTTCTCCTCTCTCTCTCTCTCTCTCTCTCTCTCAAATATTTTTCCAAAAAAAAAAGATAATTTGCTTGCCAATAAAAAAAGGGAATTCTTTGTTTGTTTTTTTATTGAATTTATGCCATTCAAAACCCCCTTTGGCACAACTTTCATTTGAATGTATTATAAAAAGGCGTTTGTGACAGTGGAAGAAGATACATATCTGGCTGTTCGTATTTTGGTTGCATTCATTAGGAGCGCTTATGAATACAGATTAGACCCACGTGACTAATACTTTGGCCGATTTGAATTCGAAATTTCAATTCTTTTTGTTTTTCTATTCGCCACGGTCTGATGTTAAAGCAATAACATCGGATCTTTTGATTATTTCTTTGTATTCTGATGTCTGATTAAAAAAAGGGAAAAAATAATAATAAAAACTATCAACTGTAGCCTGATTCATCCTTTAATATTAATCAATGTCTTTACTTTGATTAAATTTAAAAAAAAAAATCAATCATTTTTAAGTTGTTAATAATTTTTTCGTTGTTCGAGCGCAGACGATGTCTTAGTACGATGACTTGAGACAGCAACCCGACAGGGACTGTAGTTAATTAAATAATTAACTAAATTAATTAAAGCCGATATTTATTGTTTAATAATATGCAAATTTCATTAAAGTTGAATGGAATACTAGCAGACGAAGATCGTCTGCAAAATTTCCATTTAATTTCTAATATTCAGATGGTCACATCTGGTATCTTAAAATCGAATATTCTTTTAAGATAGAACGAACTGGCATCAAATATGGACTTCTCTATTAACTAATTCACCGAAATTGCACATATACAGTCTCTCTTTCCCTCCCTTTCCAATAATGCGACATTCCACGTCCACTCTCCCGCCAAATCTCCAAATATTCGTCTGCCAAATTAATTCAACAATGACGCGAAATGAACAACTGTTTTGAGTATCGCGCGCGTGACTCGATGGCGCGCGCTCAGTTATTCATTGTTGAAATCGCATTCTCAATTTGCGTTCCAAGCTATGGTCATTAAACCGAATACCCTCAAAATCAGACGAACTCGCAAGAGTTCGTCTGATTAAAAAAAAAAAAAAGTTGTTTATTTACAGATAATAAAGTTCCGCGTTAGATTTACTTCTCTTGCCAAATCACGCATTGTGTTTTAAGAGGAAAATGAGGGGAAGGAGATTTTATCGCTGTTTATCGGGTTTTATTTACTTACTTTTGCGCTTCGATTTTAAGCCACGTTAGCAGACCATGGATTTGCGTGACAACGCTACCACTTACCCATTTCTTTTATGTACTCTTCTCGGTAAGGTGGAAGTTTCTTTTTAAAGTGCTAGGATCGTACGCAGGAGACTAATTGTCGATACTGAATGGGAAGCAATTTGAAAGATGAAAGCAAAAATCGATTAAATGAATTATACTTCGTGTGGCTGGAATTTAAAATTCCAAGCGTGTATAGAAAGGGGAACACAACACTGCCTACTAAGCTTACAAAAATAGATAGTTTCTTTATAACGAGTCTTCTTTTTTCTTTACAAAGAAGGAACATCAATGGCATGGTATTATGCCGTCGCCAGGTGACATGCCATGTGCTGCTCTCATAGTCCGCCCTGTATCTTTCTTAGGGTGGAAGAAACTGCCCGAGACCATCATGAGGTAGTGGCCATTAGAGCCATTCTCTTCCTCGCTATTGTGAGTGCGCCAGGTACTAAACCACTGGAGATGAACAGGTAAGTCCAGCTTATCGATCCTTTAGGAGCACCAGACAAGCAGCTATTCGTAGAGGGGGTTCTGGCAATTGGCAGTATTTCTTGGAACAACTGATGTCACCAATAGTCTCGTGCGTTAAGGATTTGATGGATGGTGTAAAATGCGATAGGGGCTGGTACTGGGGGGGGGGGAACAGACGATATCGGATTTTGATATGTCACAAGTTCTATGAAAAGGGTGCACCAAGTACCTAGAAATTATAACAGCTTTTATTCAGTTCGGAAAAGTTCGTCACCCCCCTAGATAAAGCTCGGCTTACAAGATTTAATGCCACAAATATTCCCCGAAACTTTCTCTCAAGTTAAGGACAGTCGAAATTCCGCTTTGTGTGTTCTAAGGTTGATTTGTCTCTTCTAAGAGAAAAAAAAATCGGAGTACCCGGAACAAAACCATTTTTTTCTTTTTCTCTCTGGATTGACTGATTTTGAAGTAAATATTGAAACTACGATATTTTAATAGGGTAGGGAAGGATGCTGGAATCGTCAGGCACGATTCTGTACCGACTGGCCTGCCAATATTAAGCTGTGAGATAATAATGCGCATCTGTTTTGACAGAATGTTGAGAGTAAACAGTTCAAGAAGCCACAAAATTACCGCGAAGCCTGTCTGGGGATTTTATGGGGCTTCGTCTGGCGTACGGAAATCGCTCGTTTCGATCTCCACTCACGCTTTCATCCAGCAGCCCATTTCTGTCTTCTCTTCATGCAAATCTTTCTGGCACTTCCTCCAAGAATTCCGTGAGAATACCAACACACTAATGAACACCACTCTACCTTCGTACCACACGCTCTTTCATTCCTTTATCTTGCAGATCCTTTACTGGTACACGGAGAAAATTTACAGATAAATGCATTTTCTGCTCGTGCGCCTGACCTTTTATACCTTCGTATTTACATATTCTGCTCATGAACCGCGTACTGATAAACCCGCTAAATATAGAGACTGGATAATTAATTAATATGCCGCTACAACCTGCTCGAGGGGAAGGGGTGGGGGATGCAACTTGTGCTAAGCAGATGCTCGTGTTTAATTGGTTGCCAGAGGAGTATCTTTTGAGTGTGTTAAAGCACTTTACTGTAAACTTAAGCAGTTCAGTTTAGGGGGTGTTCTAATGAAGCAACGCGAAGATCTTCAGATATGGAGGTCGACGCAAGTATTTTCAGAGAACGAGCAATGTTACGAGTTTTTCGAGCCTAAAGGCATTGCTAGGCTCTTGGAGTTGATGGCTTTGAGGTAGATCGCAATTTGGAGAAGTGCCAATGTATTGCCAATACATAAACGCGGTTTTTAACAGTGAAGTCAGTAACTACGAACCGGTAAGTCTGACTTCAGTGGTAGGGAAAATGTTGGAGGCAATGATTAAGAGTGCAATACAGGGACAATTAGGTACAAATGGCATTCTGATGAACACATGACATGGTTTTGTTAAAGGAAAATCATATTTAACTAACTTGGTAGGGTATTTTGACACAGTTATGAGTTGAATCTAGGGAACAATTTCGATATAGTTTATTTGGATTTTAGCAGATAATTTGACTCGGTCCCTCATGAGAGGTTACTGTATAAGCTGGAACACGTTCGAATTACTGGAAAGATTCTAAGATGGATTGTAGGGTGGCAGAGGGTTGTGGAGTCCAGAGGATCAGTTCTTGAACCACTGTTGTTTCTGATATTCATACATGACATCGACGAAGGGAATAACGGACGTAATGTCAAAAATTGCAGAAGACGAAAAGATTGGTTGGGTTGTTAATGATCAGTGCCAAGCAGCGCTGCTTAATGATGACTTGAACACACTCCAAAATGGTCAGAGAAGTGGCAGTTTTGTTTTAATGCTGCTAAATGCAAGGTCTTACAGTTGGGGAACAGCAACCCACAAATAAATTATACACTTGGTGGGGTTGAATTAAAAACAGTGGGGGAAGAAGGTATCTGGGAATTACAACACGGTAATACTAATATTAAAATAAAAATAAGTAGAATAAAACAACAACAAAAAAAGGAAATTAAATTTAAAAAAATAAATGAAATGAAAATTCCTCATCCACATGAAGAAACGTATAAACTGGAGGATGTCTGCACTCCATATCAGAGGAGCGCAATCCTGAGTACCAGCGAAAGTCCCACCTTTTGCATAATACAAGAGGTCTCAATTTCTACCTTTCTAAGAGGCAAGGAAGAAACAGAAAATAAAATTCTGCGATCCATGAAAGAAAAAAGAAGTACACATCATTGGGAAGGATTTAGTCGGGTAAATCAAAGCCAGTAGAGTGAAATCATGTAAATATAATCAGGTGCGTCCTATCTTAAGTCAGCTTAAGTATGCCCAAATTAAAACCAATCGTGGGGAAAGAGAAGATCCAACAAGCAGAGAACCTCTGAGAGGATATGCATCAGAAACAGACAGCAGAGCTTTATAAAGTGGCAAGCGTAAACTTGCAAAAACAGTTCAATTGTACTTTTTTTATGTCAAAGTAGTTCAATACCGAGACAACTCGTTGTAGAGGTGAAAAATATTATTGTATAAATTGTATAGGAAAACTTCAGTCTTTTATTTCCTTCAAATTCATAGAAGAAAAAAAAAAATGTTAATCTCCAGTATACCCGTGTCCACGTACGTTACATGCTAGGACCGGGCCAGATCCAGTTCCTGTCAAAATTATTAATTATATCCCGCAGTATTAAATAATTCAGAACCTTCCACGCATGAGCAATAGCGTGTTATATAAGAAAACATTCTAAGCTCGCTGTATACGATAAAAAAACTAACAATAAAATAAAAAACCTTATTTGTGGTCATTCACAGGTTCCTGAGCAGTTTCTGTAATTATATGGTTGGGGGGAGGGGGGGGTATTCCGGCATTATAATATTCGAAACTTATTACGGCAGTTCGGCATACGGATGGGATAATTACGGTCGCACACCATACGCCGAGGGACTCACTTTATTATTATCGTCTGAGACCCACGTGAAATATTACCCGTTACAACGAGAAGCTCGAGGAAGCGTAACAAGAATCAAAACTTAATTCGCTATTGTGCGCGTGCGCGAGCTAGTGGCGCATGCGCAAAAGCACTAAACGATGATTAGCTTTGGTTTGGGGGGTGGGGGAAGAGAAAAAAATATTCGGACGTTTTCTTTGCCACCAGAGCAGTGGTAGGGGTTTAACTGGCGCGCGAGCGCGCCGCGTATAAATGAAACAAGAGATCGTTGCGACACTCCGTGTGAAGTAAAGAAATTACATAACGACCCCGAGACTTGATAGGAACATCAAGAAAACGGAACGAGCTGGTAATTCCGTGCGTGCGTGCGTGTGTTATCACACAGAAGCACATCCAATGTCTGTACGTGTTCCTAAGCTCGGTGTGAGGTTATTAAATAAAGTTTTCATAACGAATTATGGCGGAAATTTCGCATTAACCCTCTTTCTCCCCCCCTACCCCCCAACAAAATAATCTTTTCTTCTCTTTATAAAAGACACGTTATTAAAACTCACGCGCAACCGTGGAACACTTTTTTTTTTTTCCCGAGTATATGCGCGATAATAAAACAGACGCGCCCGTATTAATTCCACGAACCAACAAAAAAATAATATCCGACAGTCACGTGAAAGGTCAAAAGGTTGTTTTAACTGTTGGAAATATAATCACCGTGATGTCTTGCTCTTTGGGCACACTCCTCCCGATTTTCAAACCTTTTCTTCTTTAATATCTTAATATGACGTTTTTTTAAGTGCTTCTTTAAATGCGCATGCGCATTTAAAGCATAATCGTCTGCTTCGAGTGACTATAGAAAAATTTAAGAACACGGCAGGCTATTCCCGGCGATTCTAGAAAGTTTAAAATTGCGCATGCGCATTCTGATGCACAAACACGGACAATTAAGCTTCTCCCCCCACCCCCGTTTTGTTGATACCCTCGCTTACAGACAGTTCGTCCATCTACAGAAGTCGGCTAAAGATCAAAATACTCGCGCGGATCGTACAAAGGTTTTGCTGAGTGCGCACCCAAGATGCGGTCGTCAGCCAAAAGGCATCCTTAAGGAAGCTATCAGAAGGAGATAGAACTACTCGTTAACCTCTCCCTCAGGTGAAGTGATGCAATCATCCGAGAGATGAAAAGAAAGAGGTGTTATTGTAACTTATCTGCCGACCAATTCCATCCACGAACTACGCTTATCGCCAGCCGCGTGCCATTTTCCTACACCAGCATGGGAAGGAAAAAAGTTGAGTGAAGTTTGAGGGACAAACAGAAGAAGATTTTTAGTCCCGCTGCTCCAATACTTAAAATACCTGTCCAGTTTCTTTTGATAAGACATCGGCGAATTAGCTGGACTTTAAGACCATTTTCAGATCTCTAGACGCCTTGCCAAACTCCTCTTGGAGTTATTTTTTCCAGAAAACCCGATCCCTGTACCAATAACCTTCAACCACTTCATTTTCCTCTACCCTCACTAATAGAGAAGTTTTCCATCCACAAACTCTCCATTCGCGGTTCGTGTCCATAGCAACTCATCAGCGATACGTTTCACGCATAACACCATCACAATTTGCAGAACTGATAAATGACCCCCGTGTGTATATTTGAAAAACAAATATTACTTTAAGAACAGTCCACGTGGATTTTCGTAACGAGATACTGCTCTCTGGTGATCGTTTTACAAACTACATCTTGGTTTTAGTTTCTTAGCTGGGTAGTTCCATCTTATCCTTCTGGGATAATTTTCATGCCTCTTTATCTTCTATTTTTCTCCTCGCAAAATTAACGCCAGTAGAATCCGACGATCAATTCTGCCCATTTTTAAGACACGCTAACAATTTCTTTCCTTGTCTTAGACGATTCTTTTCGTAGCGTTTGTCCTTAGAATATTTCAAATAGATTCGAGTGAACCACGTCTGTTATTGGAAAGTTGGATATTTTGGAAACAGATATTACAATAAATCTGAAACCAGAATTTTTAGAATACGCAGCAGACGAGATAACTTAGCAGCAGACGAGATAACTTAATTCTTAACAATGAATTTTTGGCTCTCAAGTTTGAACGTGTCTGCATAACGATTGTTGAAGCCAAACGATGATCATAGCTTATCATCGTTTGGCTTCGTTAGACATGGGGGGAAGCGTAAGAAATTACTCTAATGAATTGCTCTTGATAAAATAAAGTTCATCGCTTTGCAAATGGGCCACCAGTCGGCAGAAAGATCACATCGGGGGGAGGGGAGAGGAAGGGGAGGAGGGAATCGATTCCAAAAGATGCAGCTGAAGGCGAGTGTAAAAGAAAATTGAGGACACAAATAATCGCTCCTAACAAGTTGATATATTGAGCGCAAAGTTTCCATCACTTTCCACTGCTAAATTAGCATATCCGTTTAGCCCTCGGGTTTCATAATGCGCGCGTGCTAACAAGATCTAGTGCCACAACGGACAGTGCGCCGAATAAATGAGGGGTGCGTTCAGATCTCTGACGGCGAGAAGTTATCTGAAACTCGATTGCCTCCGCCACCTGCCAACCCTATTGTAATGGGGCGGCTGTTACGCGCGACTTGTAACAGTAGGGCCGGCGCAAGAGAGAGATTCGTTTTTAGTCGTCTGGCGTTGAAATAGGACGTCGTATGCGACAAGAAAGGCGCGGAACCGTAAGCTACTCCGTCGCCATGGTGAAGGACGGATGTGACGGATCCCAGTTGAGGGAAATCAGAATTCATCAATTAACAACGCGTTAATTATTCACGATTGATGACGCCAGGTGGCGTTTGTGCCCACTAAGAGGTCGCGGTTGACGAGATTAATAAGAAGGGGGCGCTAAAATGTGTACTGATTACGTCACCCATTAAATCATCTCATCTAGAGGTCAGAAGAAACTGCGAGGTTTCCAAACAGCTGTCGCCATGGTTACTGCAGTTGGACGTTTCGTATTTAAGTGGAAAAACGAACAAAATCCGCATCAGAAAAGTAATCAACAGAATTGCAGACCACTCGGCCTTTTTAAAACATTCTTGAATAAGTCTTTGGGATTTTACTTTATTTTTATAAATGGGGATGATTTTTATCCTTCCCTCTCTTTGGCGAGCGGACGTAATAGCGATCGTCATTAATTGGTTCTTGCAAATCCCCCCCGTTTCGCCGCGCTTCCTTCCATTTATTATTTCTGATTGCAAAATGTTATGGCCGCTCATTAATGGTATTAAAACAGATATCTTCATTATCCTTAATGGTAAGCTAATATTTGTATCAATGGGGGGCTTTAATCAATTTTGATTTGGTGCTTAAGGACGCTGATGGAACTTCAAAAGTAATTAACCTTTTTTATTTTATTTTCACTGTCTCGTGCATTGGCTTCTTCTTTCTGCGCTTAAGTTACTGAAATTGGGAGGTTAATTTACTTTTCCACAAAAATCGAATCGAGTCCAGCTTTTTTGTCTAACTATTTCACCACACTCTGGTTATAATAATATACGCTGTTTATTTAAGTTTAATTAGCGCTTGTCTGGACATTAAAAAAACAAAAAAAAAAAAAACTGCAAATATACCGATTAATCACTGGCGTAGTCGACTGAGTGAAACTTCTTTCAATTACTTCAACTAACAGGTTAATTATAAACCTCAAACTATTTCGAATAGTTCTATTTAATGATATTTTAACCAGAGTGAACCCTACTTCCATGGAACTTCTTTTTTTTCTTTCACCAAACTCGGAATAGGATTGAACTTTCGGCTGACACACCACTGTCGATTTAAACGATCGATGACAGAGAGAAAGACCCTCCCTCCGAGATGAAGTCGTGTCTTGTTAGTGGTTAGACATCTGGGAAACACGCGAAGACAGCCCTCATTCGTGTTACTTCGGTCGCTGGATTCTAACAAGGACACTACGACTCGTCTCGAGCCCTGACGTCATCCCGAGATAAAATAAAAAAGGAAGTGCCAACTCCGTTATTTGTTTTCTTTATAGCAAACAAACTACCCACAGAGCGTGCTGTTCTTTTGTCCTACTTGTTGGGCTATAATGTTGAAGCTGATTTATTAGTTTAAACTCAAAAATCTTAAACTTCTTCAATACTGCGCTAGTACTTAATAATACTTCATTTGCAATCCTTTTTGGAGTTATCTGAAAGGCTAACTGGAACTGAAAGCAGAATGTCACGATAAACTCTCCTATTTTATTCAAGAAATGAATTTTTTTCTTGTACCCAACAGCTTTCAAAGACTCCTGCATTGTCCCAATACTCAAATAACAAAGCGATGAAGCTAACCCCAGCAACCATCGAAAAATTATTGAAAATATGCATTATAAATACTTCGATTTCTACCTTCACCCTTTCATCAGTAATCACCAATATGCTTTTCATCTCAGAAATCCTAACTCATGCTGCTTTCTCCAATTTTGGTCCAAATCTGTTCCTGTCCTCTAACTTATTATAAACTAATATAGACCAAGGAAACCAAATCCACTAATTGGGCACATTTGATACGTTTACCTAACAGCGAATAGGTGTAGGGTTTTAGGTGCATCAGCAACTTAGGCCATATTGCGTGTATTCCTATGGTCGATTTGCTTGTTTTCTGGACGAAAACATGAATTTTCAGGGGGAGGGGGAGATGAAACTCTCGCTTCAGATCGACTCACTCACCCATGTAGAAAAAGCCCATCGCAATTTCTCACGTTATTAACGGGATTCGAACTATGGTTATTTCCACCAGGTGTGGATGGAACGATGGTTCTACCACCAATGCTACGAAAACACTCATACTCCATTACACTGTCAATACCAGCCTGCATTCTTAACACATGGCAAGATGGATCCATGGACTCATGCTCTTTGCCACAGTTTGGCCCTTCCATCAGAGCAGGAACCAAGGTCCATCACAATTTGCGCAATGTTTTTCCAATCTTCTAATCTCCAATCTGAGATGCACCTCAGGATCCCAGGTTTAAGAACGATTCCAGGAGATGAAGATGCATATTGCCTACATTCCTTATCAACCAATCCCCTAATGGAATAAAAAAAAAGATGTTTTTTTTTTTTTATTCCATTAGTGTGATTTGTTATCGACTTAGAATCTAGTGAGTGTTATTCAGTTCTTGTCAGAGAGGCTAGTTTTTTTTTTTTAATATCGAATTAAAGCTCGTGGTAAGTTTCAATTTCATTTCACACCAAGAACCAGATCGATCCAGCTATCCGGGATGATTATTTCCTCGTATTTTTAGGGTTACGCGGACTGTTGTGTGGTAATCGTACACGAACGGTGTGCGGGTTACCTTTGACCTTACACAGCTGCCATTGATCGAGTTACATCAGCGTTTCGTCGTAATAGCCACGCAGATTTAGATGTTAAACACGCTTCTGTCAACTTGTCAATAGATGTGACACAGTGTCGGGCCAACGGGGACATTTGTACCTGTGGGGAAACGCTCAAATGTGAGATACGTACATGTTTAATTAGCGTGGCTAAACATCTGCTGATTTCGCAGGTGACGCCTCGTAGATGTAATTCGATAAAACTTCCCCGCACTGCTTAACCCTTCCAGCTGTTAGCAGGAAATGAGAGGAAAGCAAATAAATTCGTTTTCAGCCCGTGCCGGATACTACAAACAAAGGTTTCACAGTTCTCCTGCGACTAGCCGAATCCGTGTCTCTGTGTCAAGTGCGATCCACTCCAGATAAAACGTCCATACGAATGAAACATTAATCATTTATTATCTCTTGCAGTCGCATAAACCGAAGGACAGTTCATCACTCTGATTAAAACGCAAATATGAAAGAGGGAAAGAAATAATTCCAAACTGAGACGAACTGTGTTCTTACAATCAGATCTTTCGTGAAGTCTAACAACTCCTTTTTTAAGTCAGAAGCGCCAGCCATCAATTTTAACCATCAGAGATAACTATTTGCATATAATATTCCTTGAATATTTTCTTTTTTTTTAAATCTAATTATAAATTTTCGTGTTTGTGAGTAACCGCGTGGTTGTGTTAATTGGATTGGGAAGTCCTGTTGGGAGGAACAAACTTGTACAAAGTGAAGATAATCCAAGTTATCCAAAAATGAACTAAGAAGAAGAAAAGAGAGTCCATTAAGTGTACTTAAGAAAGTCTCCAAGCACTACGTCTAGCCGATATCTGAACTCGTTACTGCGGTCAGAGAAAGGATCGCATCTGACCATCCATCACAATGGTAATCACCAACTAAAATCAGATGCCTCCAGTAGTGATGCTTGTCTTCGTTTTCGACCACACTCGAGGGTGAGATACGTGCCCTTAATTTCAAAGATTCTATCACTTGATCGAAGATTTCAAGTTCCAAAGGCAGAAGTTTCCAACACTGCTTTTTTTTTGGCGCATCTCAATAATTATGGTGAACTAGTTGCTGTTTTAAATTATACAAATAAGCTAATTTAATCCTTGTAATAATGAATGTCGGCAAGCTATGAAAGATTCCTAACAATTCCTTTTATAAAATAAACGTCTTAGACTGCGAATTAAGTGGCAATCTTCTAATGCAGATTACACCAATCCTCTGTTGCATATTAGACCACATTTAATTGAGCTCGGGATGAAAAACCACTAATAAGAATTTTGCTGTAATGGAATCCTGATTTACCTTCGCCTTATCAGTTATAAGTTCCTGTCGTGCACTGAATTGAAAACTGACGAAAAATTCCAATACCGGGTATCTATAGCAACCGTCTGATTGGCAGGTGATGATGTAGGCTGGCCTACTTCGTGTTTCTCGGTAAGATGCTGGTTGTGATATCTGATCTGGATCTATTTTTTCATTTAGGAGAGTGCCTTGGGGAGAGCAGAGTATTGTCCTTGGAGAGTCACCAGTCTTCCTAGATGAAATTCGATCTCTGCGCAACTGTATTGGGAGGCAACGCAACCATTCTGGCAGACGCGGATGTAGAGAACTAGTAACTTAATGAAATTGGCATTCACAGTAATGGCAGCATAAAGAAAACATCACGTGCGCAAAACGGACGAATGCTTAAAACATTCGTTTTTCACTCATACGTAATGTCCTGATGCGCTGAGTATAATCTGTAGCGTGGTTTCTTATTGCCTGTAGGACTCAAGGTTAAGTACGTAGGTCACATTTCATTACACACTTAAAGGAAACTGATATCCCCCCTCCTGTCTTTTTCTCTTTCAGTCGCTCTCATCCCACTGTAACTTCCGAAGGAATCCTAGCATAAAATATTGAAATGCAATTGTCAAAATAAAAATTATTCCATCGGGTTGATATCCTTGTGAACCCCATGACCAATTTAAAAATGATCAGCTTTAATTAGGACGTTCCACTTACAAATCATTGGCAACAGGAGAATCCTAATTGTCTTAAAGTTGCCTTTATAAATAATCGATACGTAAATTTGGTCACAACTCTCTGAAGAAAATAAGTAGAATTATTATCTTAAGAGAGTTGTGACAATAAATTAATTATTTAAGTAGTCTCTTAAATCGAATTTTATGTAGTTATCTCTGAATATATTTTTGACACGTCCACTTCTCTCGGCAGCGTAGTGACCACACCACATGCTTCCATTTTGGAAAGATCTAAACATGACGATATGCATTGAGTGCTGGATGAAAAATCCAGAATAACCCAAGAGGAAAACCGTATCCACACCTCCTGAGATAAACTAACTACAATCTCGATTGAAGAGGCCTTTAGGAATTCCTCCAGTCATCACTGGAACTCCAACCAAAGACCTCATCAAAAAAAATAAGGGGCGAAACCACCATACTGAAACAGAGCGTTTGGATAAGCAAAAGTCGTTAACAGCAGTTTTTTTTTTCTATCTGATGGTTGTTACTCTTCTCGTGCCAGTACAAGCATTAACAGTTTGGTAAAATGAGGGCGACATTGAGTTCGAAGACAGCAGGCCAGTTAACAAATTTCTTGTAATATGTCTTCAGGAGGGAAGGATTAATGAATTTTCTTAATAATTATGAATTATAGCAGGGTGACCAACAGCATAGAAATACCGAGCAGATATTAATCAACGTCAAAGTTTATTAAATATTTCTCTAATGATTAATTTAGAGCTTGTATTTTATAGAGGCTGCAATAGGTTTGATATAATAAAATTTTGGTGAATGATAAAGCTTGATGTATTTGATGAAGTATGAGAAAAGGAGTTTCAGAAGAAAGTGTTATAAAATGTGAACTACGAACGCCTCTTAATCATCGACAATGTCCTGACTAAGTAGTAGTACTGGACAATAAATCAATCTTCAATAAATTAATCAGCATTATGCGAATAGTCGAGGTTTCTTTGTAGATCAGTATTGAATTTCAGAAGCGGTAGATCTATTAAACCTAGACACGAAAAACGAGCCAATTCATAAAAGAATCAGTATTATCATTCTAATCAGTACTAACATGCCTGAGGTCATTCACATTTAAGCCATTTCACTTCATATTCCCGAAAACTACTTCTTCAAGGTCTTCATTTTTAGTGGATAGCATAACCGTATGTCTTATGAATCCCCAACGAAATTTGTGACATTTGATTACAGGCTGATGGAAGAAGAGCACTGTTTTTATTCAAGAAACTCGCGTTTTTCATCCCGAAACCAGTAAAACCAAACCCAGAATACACGCAATTATATAGCGCGTGAAATAAATTAGTAACTGATGGCTGCTCTAACTAATTTTAAATTATAATAAATATTGAAATAAAATGGGCAATTAAAAATGATTAATGGATAAAAGTGATGAAACAGAAACTAATATTAAAATAAACTGAAATAGCAGCACTTAAACTTCAGAAAGCCTGCTATGTTATTTATCAAGAGTAACTTATCTGAAACATAAGACCTATAAATACCAAAGAAAAACAGATTCGTCGTTGGAACCAAAAAGCAAAGAACCATGGAAGTTTTGGCCTTCCAGAGGGGGCTCAGGAACAGCACGAGTGCGCTACTGATGCTAGCGTCCTTCCTGCGTGAACAGAAGCTTCAAACACGCTATATTTTTCAGTTGCAATCAGCAGGCCCTCAAGCCACTTCCGGTGTAAATATTTGTGAGCACACTAGCAACAAAACACCTCATTTCGAGAGGAAATGACAACTGGTATTGAACTCACTCACCTTATTCTACCTCTAGAGTACGCCTTCCTTCAAACTGGAACACTGCCTTGGAGAATCGCATCTTGAATACATGCCATGATCAAAATTTAACTAGAATATTGGTATTTTTCAGAAAGATAGAAGAATTATGCTGTAGTCAATCTTAACAACTTGTAAAAATTAATATAAGAAATGCCAGGTGAATGGAGTAACTAAAGAAAACGAAATCAGATTGAATCAAACTTTCTTTTAAATAGTTATCTTGCAAAATTTGGAAGAAGTTTTAACGATTAGTATTTTTAAAATAAGAGCATAAATTCAAGTGTGTTCTTAGACATACGTTTGGCCTAAGGAAAAAACGAGTTCCTTAGATAATTTAGAGCTTTCTTTTCTGCAGAAAAGAAAGACAGCGGGAGTAATAGTTTATCAAATGTTAAGATCATGAAGAAAGAAAATTTAAATGCAGACCGGCTGACGCTTGGAGATCATTACAGGAACTTTAATGGGTCATAATGTGTCGGAGGAGAAATTTTATGTTATTATTTATAATTAAACAAATCCCACTGAAATCAAAGTGCGATTTCATATATTATAAATTGAATTTCATTTTATGAAAAAAGGAAAACGAAAAACAATGAATTAAAATACAGAGATGTTATAATGCTAATTGAATCTGAGCCTGGAGGATTAGGAAAAGCAGCATGGAACTGTTCTTTGCATATATAAACGATGGAATGAAAAGAATGCATCACATTGGTATAACTGCTAACGATCTCCCACGGTTTAGATTCAAAAGTGGTTGGAGGGATCTCCTCTGCACAAGGGTGGTTCGGAGGATGAAGTGGGCAACTACACAGCTGTAAGTTTGATCTATATAATTGGAAAAATAATAATCAGTGTAAGATTATCTTGATAGGAGTGGAACTATGAGTCAATCCATCCCAGCATGGTTTGTTAAAGGGAGATCTGCTTCAACTGACTGTGGGGTTGACGCAAAGGAACTGGTTAAAAGAATAATATTTAGGTTGCAGCCTTTGATGGGGTATTACAGGGTCGGCGTTAGGCGATATACCCGACATCTTTAGTTCAGTAACTTGAAGAGAATCGCAGAGAGCAGGCAATAGCAGGAGATATCATAGCACACACAGAATTGATGAGGACATCTTTCATCTTTAGCTCATCCATCAACCTGCTCCAGATAGTTCTATGAAACTCTTTCCTGTCCACAGCCAAATTCAGATTATATTTGTGCATGAGTGCCATAGCTCTTTTAAAGAAGGAGCTCTCGGATGTCTCCAACCTGGAGTTACTGATATGAAGTGTAAACGGCATTAAAAGAGTTAAGTAACCTAAACACTGATGGCATCTTTACCGTTTCTCGCAAGAAGGCATAAATTTGAATTAAAAAATAAATACTGTAGAATAGATATGCGAAAGCTGGCATTCAGCCAACGAGTGATCAATTATTGGAATTCGTATTCACCTTTTGTTGGAAAGGTGATTATTTGAATAAGGTTTGTTCAAAGTATTGGAAAGATGAAATTTTTTTTTTTGGCTGAAGCTTCATTGCATCATGTTACCAATATCAAACGCTTAACGCATTTTACTGCACTACCATGTCCCATTTTGAAGAAGTTCTACGCGCTGAAATTCAGATATTTAAATACAATATCTGCCTGTGATTTTCGCTGTTTTCAAACTATTTCCAGAAACTCAACCTATAGTATGAAATGTTAAGTAAGAAAATTAACAAAACACAATTAAATGAAAGAAGTCAAACGAATTTACTAACATCGCATGCGAGCTTCTTAATGGGAACATAACCTGCCACGACATAAGTGCGAAATGGGGGTGTCCACGAAGATTGAGTCGATTGTTTTCAAAGCAAGGAAAGGCAGCTGGTGAGGCGCCAATTTGGACGAGATCTGTTTGCTGCTTGGGGGGGGGGGGGGGGCTTGAAAAAACAGGAGATGCAAGAAGAACAAATCCCCTACCCTCTTAAAGGGATAAGGAATTTCTTCTTCTTGCTGTCATCAATATGGATAAATTACTTGAGTCTAACGAAAGGAATGGAACGCATACCTTTTCCCAACAAGAAATAAATAATTTAATAAAAATCCCTGAGGCTTTGTATCATTTCATACATATTGCGGTCTGTTAGTTTGGCGAAAATGGCTAGTAATGGTAGACGGGGCATCGGCTTAATTAGGCCCGAGTGGATTCATGGAGATGGGGTGATCACGAAAAAGAAACAGAATAACGACTTTAATCTCCATCCACCCCAGGAGTTGCCTGTGCGACCTATTTTGTAATGACAGAATAGTGTTCTTAACGACCTTCTATAACAGAAAAACAGCACGAGATCATTCTAGCTAGATGGACTTTATTGCCACTGTAATGTTTTCTTAAGAAATAGTTTCTTTAACCCCACCCTACTCCTTCCTCCCCCTCAGGTTATTCTTTGTATGCACAGAAAGACTCTTTGACAGGTCTACGACTCCATCAAAAACCCGCTGTGTCATTTTAGTCTTCAGTGTCGGATTATCGCATGCGCAAAAACCTAAAAGCTGTTCAGACTAAGAATGTACTTTCGGCTGGAAAATTCAGAGGGAAGAAAAAAAGCAAAGAGAAAAATCCCGTTAATTACATGACCTTTAAAAAACGATGTTTTCCGGCGTATGCGATATTGGTCAGAAATGAGTTCCACGCACACAGGTGAGATGATATTGATCGCTCGATGAACAGCCACTCTCTGCACTGGCTGTCATCCAGAGAATCCACCAATAAATATATGATATTCATTTCGTCAAAATCTGCGTGGTTTCCGTGGCAACCAAAGAAATGGAAAATTCGTGTATGTTTTATTTATTATTCAACCCAAGGTTGTCCAAGGAATGATTCTTCGCACCACAACTTCCTGTCTTTCTCTTTAGAAGTGATATACCTTGACAGTAAGCGTGATAGTGATCACATCTAACCCCCTCCCCCCCCAAGTTATCAGAAATATGAGTCGCTTTCTTTGATTGGTGAATTTAATATTTGCATGTCCATACCATCATCTCCAAAGTACATAAAACATGTACCTACCGATAAACGACATATGAATCATTAATGCAGAGAAATACCAAGGTAAACGAACAATTAGTCTAAATATAAAGTTAATTTAAAACGATGAATATATTCAGAAACGGAAGATTAATTTTCGTACCTAAAGATAATCGTCGAAGTACAGCAATCAGCAACATCCTGGAATAAGGGACACTGTCAGCCAACTAATGACATTGCAGCACCTAAAAATTCAAAGTTTCCAAGCAAAATAATAACACTTTACTCCCTAGGGACACATACAGGACAGGAAACCCCGTTAAAATAACACTGGAACATAACCGAATCACTGTAAACACCAAGTATAAAGTTAGAAGCATTAGGGACTTTCTTGAGGTCGTGAACCGCCATAGACTAACTTTAGCGTGGAAGAAAAGCGACAGCGACACACTGTGACAAAAAAATGAACTCCGAAAGTAAACCTACTAAATTAAAACATTGATGGCGATTAGGACGGTCAGATGCAGAATTAAATTGAAATTTATGAGAAGTTTAGATGACTCTAAGAAACTTTTAGAAAACTCTGGAAATTCTAAATGGAAGGGGCGAACCCCGCGAATGTGGGACTTATTCATCCGGCAATAGATAAAGCAGAAAATTAAAACAATTTAGACTCAATTGAAAGGAGATCATTTGTTGGAATCAGGATGAAAATCGTGTTTCAATGTCCCAGACTTTTTTTCAATCGGCATCGTTTGTTTCACTCGGGATCTCCAACTTTTCCCTGGAGTTCACCGATCTAAAAATAGGTGTCATGCCACCTTTGTTCAGAGCAATAACAGGAATAGATTCTTGTCGTCCGGCTGGATGTTCATTGTCCAAAAAAAACAAAGCTCAACTAGCCATCGGCGCCCACTTACAATAAGAATTAATACCACAAGTCATTGTCAGATCTTATGTTTTTAATTGAATATTCAGTATGTTTTCGCTTGAGCGTCAGTATTTATGGCACGAAGTACAGTTCTTCACCATATCCTCTTCTTATAAACCCCCATTACTCACGTGACAGTTTCCTATTTATTCAGTGGAAACCGTAAAACAAGAAGTGAGGGGAGGCGAAAAGCCAAAATCGTAGTCAGGCTCTGACTATTGCATCCAGCTACACGAGATGGCAGAGAAACGTTGCCAAGAATATATTTACGGTTATTAGAGGGACGTGGGAGGCACTTGTTTATTGGCGGAACTCGGTGTGCTATTCTTTCGCATGGAAGGTCGTTTTTTCCTTTAGCCTCTATGATCAGAAAAGGGATGCAGTGCTTGAATATGAGAGGCCAATAGGATTTCCCACCGGAGCACTTCTGCAGGGGTCCAAAATTGGCATCAAAGTACTGCGCTTGTAGGTATAATCAGCGTGACCCCCCCAACGCTCGCCAATTGAAACGCACTCCAAAAATTGCGGTCGAAACGTAAATAAATTAGTGTGGGTAAAACAGAGACCATCGCATCTGCTTGCCTGTTTGGCTGCGTTCTCAATGAAGAGGAAAAAGGGAGGAACGAAGAAGGGAGGGGGACAGATATATATGAACGCTAGGAGAGACGTACACTTTCCAACGAGTATGTGGGTTGTTTATAGCACGCGACAGATAATCCCCGACAGTGCATAAAGCAACAACTATGGGAAACTCGAAGAGTTCGTATTGATCTATCGAGAGTGATTCTGTGAGCGTGGTAATTGCACACTACGTGCGTGCGTGAGTCTGTTTCGTTGGCATGTGATCTCTTTACGAGAGAGAGGCCAAATCAATGAGTTTCTGATGCAGATGCTTAAACAAATGTCATGGCTTCAACAAGATGTAGTTTCCAACTACTTGAAAACCAAATGAATGTTAATTAATTAATTTTCTACTAAAGAATGCCACTGTTAATTAAACTTCATAGAGTACGGTGAATGGTTAAACGAATCCATTAAAATTACAAGAATTGAGCATCGGAGCATAGTACACAGCGATTGTTCAAAGGCAAGATCAACTGTGTTACTTCCACATGATCCCACCTTCATCTTCTGCTCTGCTTTCATCTCCACGATACATCCTGAGACTCTCCAAAGTTAACTGAAAAACTTCAACCTGAGATACTCTTCATTGTAAATCAAGTTTAAACACGAGATTGGAATTTGGTACTCCTGCGATGAAACCACCAGTGAACTTTTCTGGATATGTAAATCTTTTATGCATACTTGACATCCATAAGACGTATCGCAGCATTGTATCTTACAAAATGTCGATGGTGTGGTCTAGCCCTACACTTGGACTTCCAGGACTCATTTCGAATGCGAGACCGGTCACTTATTTCGGATGATAGCACAATCTTGTCAGACATCAACAATCTTCATCAACGTGCCTTGCATGGTGAAAAAACACGCCTTAATTATCAAATAAAGTAGCAGAAATCGGTTCTATGGAGTAGTGAATTTTGCTGCTCCCTATTTGGATAAGATGGATGGATGGATATGAGTTAGTTATATTGGCTGTACGTTAAGCACCAAAGAAACGAAGGCTACGAGGCATCAGCATATTTTCTCTCTGTTATTGAGTCCATTTTTGGGTTGGCTTGCCGTTTTCTGGCCAAAAAACTGTGGGTGTCGAGAACTTCTGCTGTTGGAGTGCGTTGTGGCAACAATGAAATTTGAAGGAAGTACCTATTCAGTTCATCATCTTGGTTATCTAAGACTTTCTCACACCCAGAACACAAGGGTCCGATCCGATTCGTCTTCTACTTTGTATACACATTTTAATGATGATGTCAAGCCCTTGTGAGATGCGACTGTGGAAAATGATTTTGCAATGGAGAAGCGCATCTCAAGACAATTATACTTGTGAAGAGTTTTAATTAACTTTATAGGAGAAGAAACTTTCCCGTTCAGGATTGGGATAAAGCTTAAATACTCGCACAGGCGGTGGTAATGACACTCACTGAAGCGCACGAGTCTGCATTTATAAGAGACTAGTCAAACACACACACACCACACTAAATACAACCCTACAGAACACTCACGACTGGCTTAACTGAGTTCATGCTACTCGGCGGGTTTGTGGAAAACCCCCCCTGACACCATCCTGCCAAGCAACATTGTCTCTGCATTTATAATAACTAAGTTAGATGATTTTGTAATGCATTGGTGGCTTAAAACTTTAGGGAAAAGCAAGAAATGCCTCTTATATTGTTTGTGGTAAATTAAGAGGAGGCACTACTACTGTTGCAGAAAACTGGAAGTTAAGCCTGAAATGCTACTATTCGGAGCCCCCGTGGGTAGTGCAGTTTCATCCATAAAAATAGTAAACCGATTATAGGGTACATGCTATAATAGACATAATACACTGATGACTGTTGGTCTTGATTCTTGATTTTTTGTTTTTTTCTAGAGTGATATGAAAAAGAAGTTTGCTAAAATCCCTGATGAATGACACCAACAGTCGATTTTAGGTTAGGTGCATTTGCACATATATACGCTAGGTGACCATGAAAATATGATCATCTGCTTGAATACCGTGTTGGACAACTATTAGCACGGATAATAGCCGCTATTCGCTCAAGCATTGACTCAAGTAGATGTCTGAAGACGTTCTTAGGGGTCTGTAGTCATGCTACCTGCAAGGCTTTCTACCGTGTGGGAATAGATGGCGGTTGTGTGTCCAGACGCTTCACTTCCCGTTCCAGACCATCCCACAAATGTTCAAATGAATTGAGGTTAGGCGAATTTGGAAACCAATAAAAATGGATAATATCTTCATTGTGTTCCTCAAACCATTCCTGCTCTATGCGGTCCAATGACATGGCGTATTATCATCTTGGAGGATCTCCTTTCTGTCCTGAAATAAAATGCAACATGGCAGGATGCACATGGTCTCCTAACAGCTGCCAAAAAACATCACCAGTGAAACGTTGGTCCATATGTACCAGGAGTCCCAGTTCTTGTCAGAAAAATATGCCGCATATTAAGCAACCACTGCCACCTGCCTGGATAGTTGTCACCATGCACGATGGGTCCATGGACTTGCGTTCCTTGCCCCATAAACGAAGGCATCCGTCGGCGTGTTGTACCAGTTATTTGGACTCATCCGACCAGCAAACTCGTTTCCAGTCCTCCATTGTCCAACCAGCGTGTTGTTGGCTCCACAGCATTCGCCGTCGACCATGATCATAGGTTAGGAGATGGTGATTCTTGCTGTGGAACCCCATCGTCATTTGGAACATCTTGCATACCCATAGTCTATTGCAATGTCAACTGTTGCGCAGTGATCCCCGTGGACTCTGCACAACGCTCACCACGAACATCCACCTGCCGTAATCTTTTACAGTTCTGTCGGTGGGAGGTGGTTTGACCCATTCGATACCATTCTTTGTACACCTTAACCACAGGAGGGTCCTGAGCACGTCTTGCCGGTTTGAGCAAGACCCACTGTGGTTAAGGTGTACAAAGAATGGTAACAACTCGACTCCCAGTGAATGGATTTTCATGAAATTTTTAATTGGACATCTTAAAAATATTTAAAATCATCCAGTCATAAGTTCAGAAATAAATAATCGCTCTTAACATGGATTGACTATACTGACATCGATGCTAATATAAATGTAAAACATTTAATAATCGAAATTAATGCAAACCCTATCCTCAATATCAGAATAAGGTTAAAATTATTACTATTAATCTTAAAACAATCTTAAAGTTTAATATCGATAAGGTACAATATTAAATGCGAAAACAAATACACTAATATAAGAAATTATACAAAGATAATTATTGAAGTTTTTTTTAAATATTTAAACGCAGAAAGATTATTAATGCCAATCATAAATATTTATTTTAGTTTCCAGCAATATTTATAGATTAATAACATTAGAAATCAGCCTGTGCGCCTCTTCTATACTAAACAATTGATGCACGAAGGATACTCCACTAATGGGACTGCAAACATCTGTCTCAACCTCAAAGATGCATCAAAAGATGTTGAACCAAATGCACAGTTCCAGACATTGCCCAATAATTTCCTCACTATCACAGCAAAGGGGTGGATTAAGTAGATGCACCCAGAAAACAACATTTTCCACACATTTGGTATAACGAATTCATTGAAACACTCTTAAACTCCGGTAAATCCAGTAGTGCGAGTAGCTAAAGGTCACATGTCAGTAACACCGTCTCCATGGTGACGGAATCAGTCGTTGTTAAGTTCGTGTGTTCTGCAGTGAAACTTATTTCTGGGTAAACATCGCTCACCGACGCTGTAAGCGAACAAAATTTAGAAAACCTGCTGCCATGAATATTGAACGGAGTTGTAGCTGGAAGGAAGGAGGGGAGGGGAGGTGGAGACTTGGAAGTGAACTTTATAGTCCAGTATTGCACCAGCTGAATAGCTAAAATAATCTGTTTTCTCAGCAGTTCTTAAAGACGCTTTTATTCCATCGAATGCCAAGTTCGGCAACAAAGACCAAATAGACAATCACTTCTCTCCAGCGAAGGGCAAACAAGGACCCAAAGAGAAATAAGGCGCTGTTTCCAACAAGAGGAAATAATGCTTTCTCGTGGATGCTTCTACGGAAGATCGATGCGAGTCAGCTTCATAATGCAGGTCCCTTCTCCTCCACTTCTCCTTCCACCTTGGTTGGAAAAAAAACGCGCACTAAAGGACCGTTTCTAGTAACTATAAATGTCACGGTTTGTTTCTAAGTGAGATCTATAAGTGAAGTCCCCCGAGTTTAAGAAATCGTCCACTTATAAGTACAAATGTACCGAGAACTTTCTGCAGGTTTCACTCTTCAGCAAGAAAGAACATGTTTCGGATCAGATTTTTCTCTTTTACTCTCCCTATCTTGCATTTATTTCCATTCGTGTAAAGGTACCTCAGTTTGAGAGTAATAGGTAAGGTTTGTACGCTGTTGGGATCTGGTTACATTTACTAAATAAGTGAATATATTTTTTGAGAAAAACAGAAACAAATTTCTCAGTACATTTGCACGAATACTTGGTTCTTCAACTCAGGTTTAATAGAAGTTAATTGAAATTTCCGTGTACTGTCTATTGTAATGGCGATATAAAATTGTGGAACAAACAACAAATACGACAGATGGACTTCAAGTTTTGATCACAGAGGTTGGTACCTTCGCGTGACTTCTAGTGGGGAAGCAACATTCGTTAGTACCAATCCACCACAATGAATTTTTCGTCATGAACAATATCTACCAATGCTTAGATTCGGCATCGGGGGGCCTTATCTTTAGCCCCTGGGCAAACTTCGGTTCCAGTAAACCTTGTTGTCCACGCCTGAGACCGACTTACTCGGCCACGGAATGAAAAAAGACCATAAACGTTCCTCGAGTCATTGACGGGAATTCGAACCCGGTTCTTTTCCAACCATGTTGGGAGGACAGTGTTATAACCACTGTGCAACCCTCGCAGTCTAATGATAGCAAGAAGCAAACTTATTCTACATCAGCTAAACAAATCCCCAATCAATTATATAATATTCTCAATGCCATAAAGTGCTTGACCTAGTTCCACCTTCATCATTTCGGAACCCTCAGCCTCTGTGCCTTTAAGAGTTTACATGTGCGACATTCGTTGGGATTCTAAAGATACTACTCAAAACGATGTACAATTAGACCTGAAGAGATAGTTAATATTGGTCAGAGGCATGAGGACAGTAAATCTACATCTTCTCTTGAACGGTCTCTTGGTTTTTCTGCATCCACAGCGAACAACGAAGTCAGAGATAACCGCATAAAGTTCTGGTGCTTTGGACAAGATGGAGAATTTGACTATGTGGAACGAGGATCGAAATCAACGACGCGTACCATTCAGCTTTCTGCATGGTACGCTGAATGGTTCAAAATATCGTATAGCCGCGACAAAAATTGGAGGAAGAGGACTTCGTTGTCGAATAGTTGTCTCCAGCATATCCTACATTTTCTCAATAGGATTGAGTTCAGATGAATGTGGGGGCCAGAGAGGATGGTGGAAATCCGTGTCATGTTCTACGAACTATTCTTTCACGTTGCGCTGTTACATTGTCATCCATAAAGGGGCCATCACCTTTTTAGAGATAAAAGTGTAACTTTTCAGAGTGCAACAGATCAGATAAAAAATTCAGGTACTCCGTGGATGATATCTGACTTCCACCGGTATCAGCGGACACAGTAGTGTTGGATTGTGCGAACAGAACAATCCACTTACCATGAAACCACCTCCAGATGCTCGGGTTGTCTTAACAAGGCAAGTAGAGTCCATCGCTTTGTGAGGTTCTGGCCACAGTCTCTTCCTACCATCAGTACAAAACAAAATGTATCGTGATTCATTTGACCACAAGACTCTTTATTACTCCACTGTCCAATCACGATGTTCTCGGCGATACTGCAAGAGGAATTTTCTGTTTTTTCTGAAACGAGTGGCTTCCGAATAAGTAGGCGACTACCAATACCCAATTTTTTTCAATTTCCTGTGCATGGTACGGTTTGAAATAGGGCAGTTCTAGATTTGGTTGAATTCAGATGTTATTTACTGCACACTGGATGTCCTATTTTTCCTTACAGTCCTCCTCAGTGTACGACGGCTTTTCTCTTTAAGAACCGCTTGCTTTCCAGTCATTAAAATCCTTTGAGATGGTTGAGGAATCTTTTATTTCTCTTGAATCGTGGCTCCTGATAAAAGTGCACCCACAATAAGACCTTTATTCAAAGTCTGGTAGATCGCGCATTTTCCCCATTCTGGCTTCAGATTACTGCAGTCGGACATCCTGTGTAGTCTTTACACTCCTCGAGGCAACACGTAATCACCCCACTTCCATCCTTCTTCGAATCTATTTACATTTCTTCTTTTTATGACTCTCTTAATAATAAGGTTCGTAATTTTTCAGCCAGTATGTATTTTGGATGATTGGTGCAGCAGTATCTGAACAGATGAGGCACTCATGGATAACATACTTGAGCACGGTGAAAGGTTTTCTTACCTTGGGAAAAAATCGGCAAATCGTGTAAGTTGTCAGTACTTTGCATTGGGTACAAGAGAAAGGGAGGCTGCGTGTCACTCTACTTGAAGAACCAATACACCTTCCTAAAATGAATGCACATGTTCAAAAAAAAGGGAAGATATTGAGAAGAAGGGCTCACTTCTCAATGTCAATGATTTCTTCTGTTTCATGTACTGAAGATTTTTATTCCTTTATAACTGAAGGTTTCTTGGGATTCCAATAAATCGAGCTATGGTTTTAAACAGATGGAATTTTTTTTCTCATTGTTCACCGATTGAAGCTCTATTTTTATTTGTTCTCGACATTCATTGCTTGATCGATGTTTATGCAAGCCTTCCTTATAGGTCCCCTCCCCCTTTCCTTTTTCTCAGTAGAAGCGCTGTTTAACTACAAGAGGCAAAAGGCATAAGAAACTCCGTGCTTTCTTGGATAAAGCTCTTTGATCGGCAATTCAGGGTGTCTGCGTTTTGGCAAAATGCACGAGCGCCTGCCTTGGAATACTTGGGGATACGAACGAATTCAGGCTTTGTTGTCAACGTCGGAATCGTGCGCTTTCTTCCGATGACAGATCCGTATTTTCAAAGGATTCCTCTTAAGATGTTGATGCCAGATCTCCAGAGAGAAAGTTTTGAAGCAGTAACCTTTATTGGCTGTTACTGTTGCTGGGTTGCGATTGACAACGAGATGACACGTCCGATATCAATGCATCTATCAGATGCTGTGCCCCAAGGGGACGACAATGAAGCAGAAGTGCACTGAACGTGCAAACCGCGATGCACGTGTAATGTTCTACGCGGATATGCGTTCAGCAGAATGAGAGAGGTAATACAAGAGGAATCTATTTACTTTCGAGGAGCAGGACACGCTAAAAATGAAACCCGCAACTGCTTGGTCACGTGAAGTACTATTGCCAATTGGCGCGATATTCTTCTTAAGTCTAAGAATAACGCGGGTGACAGTGTGTGGAGTCTATCATGGATTTGTTGTTGATTAATACTTATAAAAACATAGTTCGCACATGATCGAGATGTTCGTCTGAAGAATGAATAACGCTAAGTTTATTTTAAGTAGAAATTGGATCTGGGCATTATCGTAGATAAACCAGAGAATACGAAGAATATTTTTAGAAATAGGACACGACCCGTTTTTAGTTTAGATTTCCGACTCCACACCATTGGAGAACAATATGGGAACTCGGCATTTGGAATCATACAGAACAGTATTCACTAATTCTACTACAGTTATTATTGCAGTAGGGTTTTAGGCGCACCAATGAGTAGATCCTATTGCGCCGTATATATTATGTCTCTAAATGCGTGTTTTTTGTGGTCCATATGCTGCTTGCTGGACGGAAAACCAGAGTTTCCGGGATGAAAACTATCCCACCTGAGCCTGAGACGGGCTAACTCGGCCACATCGTGAAAAAGAACCATAAAAATTCTTCGCGTCATTTACAGGTTTCGAACTCAGGTCTTTTTGCGAGGAGGACGGTGATTATATCCACTGTGGCACAAACAAGGGCGACTCTATTGCAGCTCTAAGACCAAAAACTGACAAATAAATCTGATACTGGTCTTCAAACTGTTAGTCTTATCAGCTTGAAGTCATTTTTCTTTAAACTTTCTTAAAGAAATGTCGCTAGTAATCCTCCAATGGCGAAAAAAACAATAAATCAGTAAAACACTAGATAAGGAGTTTGAAATGGTTCAGCTGCTCAAGGCTTAATTCTCGAAAACCAACTTGAAATTTGCTGTCACCTTACCATTCTTGTCATTGACAACCAAATCAGATTGACAGAACACTTGAAGACATTGAGGCTGAAGTTTGGTTGAGGTGGAGTCCGTTTCGTATTAACGGGACCTCGGATTATCTAAATTTAGGAATATCGTGACTAACTCGTAAATGCCAATTATGTGCCTAATAATTTAAGATATTTTGAGTGGTTTCATACTTAACACGTTTAGACATGTCCAGAAACATGTCACCTGAGATACCACTCTCTGAATCCACTCCTGAAAGATAACTTTTCTAGTAACTCTGGTGGAGTAAGCGTTCAGGTTATCTTTTTCTAGATAATCGTAATCCCTGAATCTATTTTAGTGACTCGTATGGAGCATCTGCTAGCAAAAGTTTCGCTGTATTGATTCGGTGTCCATCCCCAATTTATGCAATTGCCGGAATCGATTTTAAAATCAATGCACTTCCAGGTTAAAAGGGTTTTGATCAGTATTGGAAACACTCTTGCCATGAATTCGTTCGCGAAGTGTATTTTATAAATATACGGGAATAATCTGATTTACTTTTTTTTATGAGGAGTAAGAGGAGATTAAATTTTTACCAGGGTAATGCTGAACTCACTTGAACGATATGATCCGGTTCATAAGGGCATTTTAACCAAATTGCCCCATTTTGTTAATAAACCCCTTACACCTTGAATGCACAAAACAATTTTGACTTAAAAGAAATTCTCCTTAAATGCAGTTTCGTCATTGAAGATCATCTGCAAGTCAAATTTTCCCATTAAAATAATTTTTCCTTTTTTTTCTATTTTTCTTGAAGAATAATAATAGCGAGGAAGGTGCCCAAATGTCGCCTTCTTCTGCGCAGAGTAACTACGTCTACGCCCCTTATGTGTTTAGTTAATAATATGTCAGTGAGATATGTTATTTGAGATGGTGTACACAGCAAATTATCATAATAAAGATGGCTTTCAGGAATCTGAGCCGTGTTTTTAGAAACGGATTTTTAATCTTCATTCTTCGCTTTATTAGAATCTCCTTGGACAATCGGCTAATTGCACGTGGTACGTGGCATACTTTAGAACCACGAAAGAACATCAATTAATTTCTTATCACGAAGTTCTATGTCGTTTTTGTAGTAACAATATGGTCATTACGAAATGCGCGTGTAGTTTCTTTTATTATTATTCGAGGGAAGCTTTTTGTCTGGACTTAAGCTCTTACCACAAAATCATTAAAAGTTGCCACAGAAAAACATTTGACCCTTTTCATTGCATTAGCCAGCCTTTAAAACGATTACCGGACTACTTCTTACACTTTCATAAGAAAATGAAGATCACAATAAGCAATCGAGGTTCTTAAATTAACTATTACTCGAATAGTTTATTAATGAAAACCATACAGAAAATGAATCACTTGAACAATGATTTAAAATTAATCATTTTATCTTTTGAAGTTTGAAAATATAAATCTTTGTTGGATACTTTCTTATAATTCCTCGCTATGTGAAGGTTTAAGCGGGCAGGTTTTTGTGTGCATTAGCATCGATCAAAACATTAGTACCAGCACGAAGGAAAACGCTGACACCAATTAAAACGAATACTAATATTAATTATTACCCCAAATATTAATTAACCTCAGGACGATTCAAAAATCAACAACAGCATGAAGAAAAACTAACATTAGAACGAATCAAAATCAACATTAGCATGAATAAAACTAACAACATGAGTTAAAACACCATCATACTGACACCCATCAAATTATCAACATTAATACGAAACAAAACATTAACACTAATACCAAAAAAGCACCAACACTAATTATAAAAATCATTTACACCAACAGGAATCAAAATGTCAACACACTACCGGGAATCACAACATTAATGCTAAAATGCTAGCACTAAACAAAACATTAACCAAACCAGAATCCAAAATATTAACACCAGCATGAATCAAAAGCTAACACTAAAAAAAAACAACAACAAAACATTAACATCGACATCATTCATGTATTAGGAATTTGCAGATAAAGGAACCACTAGGTGGCAGTGATCACAGTGTACTGACGTGGGATTTACTTAAAGATTTAATTATACCATCAGGGGTAAAGGAAAGGGTTTTTGCTTCCGTAAAGGGGAGTACAGTGGTCTCAGACAGTTTTTAAATTCTGTACAGTGGGATCAACTGACGATGTTACCAACAGTAAATTCTAAGTGGGAAGCATTCAAGGAATTAATCGTGGAAGCTACTAAAAGTTTCATACCTATTAAGAAATATTGTTCAAGGTTTAGGCCTAAATGGTTATCTAATGAACTAATGAGACTCGTAATAGAGAAGAAAAATGCATGGGATGCATATAAATTATCAGACGACACACAAGCCTATAGCAGATATAAGTTAATCTGTAATCAGGTCACAAAGGAGGTTCGGCAGGCGAAGGCAGATTACGAGAAACCTTGGCAAAAGATGCTAAGAAAAACAGCAAGGATTTTTTTACTTATATAAACTCTAAAAGGAAGGGGGTGAATCTGATTGGTCCACTTGATATCGATGGTTCGACTTTTGATGATCCTGCTCAGATAGCAAACAAACTGAATGAGTATTTTGCATCTACATTCACACGTGAGGAATCATTACAGTTTGAAAATGGAAGAAGGTTATCAAATTGTAGCAGTGTGCTTAATGATTTTGTAATAACTGAGAGCAAAGTGGAGGAGAAATTGTTGAAGTTAAACACAAGAAAGGCACCTGGGGTGGATGGGATCTATCCAGTTATATTAAAGGAGGCGGCAGTAGGAGGGGAGGCACTTTGAACCAAACTGACCAGGGGGGGCGGTCTGTCAAGCCTCCCTTCCCCCACCCCGCCAACCCTCCCCTCTCAGAGCTTGCGGTCTGCCTCCCCCCTCCCTCCCCTACCCCCGAAACACTTTGAACAGAATTGCACAGCGGGTGGTCTGGCGACTTCCCCCTCCCTCCCCCACCCCAAAACACTTTGAACAGATTTTGTCAGCGGGTGGTCCGTCGCCCCACCCCCGAAACATTTTGAACCGATTTTGGTTGCGACGGTCGCCGCTAGGTGGCACTGCCATAGAAACACTTTTAAGCTAGCTGACCAAGGGCTGTATTCCACCCTCCCCACCCCCACATGTTGAATCTTTGATTGTGATGACATCACCAATCACGTGAATCCTTCCCATGATAATGTTATTTTTAGACAATAAATTAATTAGTGCTATTTTGAATTGTTTTTACTTTAAAGTATTCATGAACAAATCAATGGTATTTTTAAAGTATTCATGACCAATATTTTTAACCAATGGTATCTTTTAAAGTATTCATGAACAAATCAATGGTATTATTTGAACATAATTAAAGTATTTATGAAGAAATCAATGGTATTTTGTGATTTGAAAGTGATTTTCAATATAATTTTTAATGAAGACAGATTTTAACGGATGACCTTTTTTGTTTGGAATACTGAACTACAGTTGCTTTCGAATAGATTTGAATAAATTTGTACATGAACATCCTCGTGAATATTGTTGTTTGCCGTATAACGAACAGTCAGACTCATTCATGGCAAGATTTCACTGGTTCTCTTTATTTCGAACACAGTTATAATTTGATTATTGTTATTACTTGAATGCAATTAATGTGTTTTTCATAATTATGAAGTTCGAAATTAATTTAAAATGGTTGAAGTTTAAGGGGAAATTTAAAAAGTTAAAATAAATTTACCACAGGTTGTGTGAAAATTTCAAGATAAACATCGTAACTCCCAAGCTGTATAACATTCTTACTATTCTGGTTAAAATTCTAAAATCTTCATTGCAGACACGGTTTAAACGAGCTTTTATCGGAATTCTAAAGAGACCGCACAGGTCTTTACTAATAATAAAATCTCAATTCAGATTGCATACTGTTATGAGAACAATCCATTTTTTGTTTTCCCGTATGAAGTTTTCAAGCATAGTTCCAGAAAGTGTTCAGCATTTACAGTATGGAAAAAATTTTGAGCTCCACAAAAATAGACCGGTGATGCTAAGTTTAAGTACTTAGCAATTAAATTTAACTTATTTACATAGTTTTCCACTCATCTAGTTTTATTAGAGTTCAGATTTTGTCTTTCCAGTGAGCGAAATTTTTACCCACACATAGCTGAACGAGAATGGTTTACATTAGAAATTGTATGTTACCCAGTGCCACAATCCTTGACACGTTGTCTTCCTTTTGCTGCGAATATTTTATCAATTCTGGACGTTTCTTCTCCACTTTAATAACAACAACACAAGAATCTGAATGGAGGGTTGAAAAATTCACAAAACCAACACGAGCTTCAATCCATTTGAAGATACAGAAATTGTAATGATATCAACCCCACGGCTAAAGGCAACTGAAATGCTATAATTATCGCGTGGGAGTTTAACCAATCATAAACCAGCTTTGCACGATAACAAGCAAAAAATTAAGTGACATCCACAACATTTTTTCAAAAATGTTTCCAACATTTGTGCGAAACGTAATCTGTATACTGATCAGTGTTGCCAACTCTTAATAATATTTCCCGCTAGCCGCATACTCAAAATCCGCTATTTTTAGCACTTGACCCGCCAAATTTTTTAAATTTTCATTTGTTTGTACTTTGTAGTGAATAAAACAAACAAACAAATAGTATATATAAATAGTTATTTATTTTTCTGTTTTTAATATAAAATCAATATCTAAAAATCTAAATTAATTTCGAAATTCAATACCTCCTCATCATATGCTTCTTGTGTACCTATTTTGCGAAGCACTTCTTCAGGTAAAACATAATTTTTACAACACTTTTCAACTCTTTCGAGCCCGTATCGTACTGATAAGATTGCATTAACCGTGCCAACACTCATTCTGTTGCGTGTTTTGTTTTTTACTAGATTTAAGTTGCTGAATATTCTTTCCACATCTGCATTGGATAATGGCAAAATTAAAATACCCAATGCAAATTCGCTAATTTCTTTAAATGGATTTTCACCGCTTGCATCTCGATATTTCGAAACTTCTGACCAAAACTTCATTGTATTGTAGATGTTTTCCCATTTAACGAGAGTAATGTTTATATACTGTTGCTCAATTTTTTCAATTTCTACTTCAGACAATTTTAAATTTTGTAATAAATTTATCAGTGGTTCGTTTTGTTGCTTTAATATATTGTTAACTGAGACATTTTTTTTAATTCTTTTATGTTGCCCGGAAGGCGTTGTTTTAATTGTGGATACAAATCAATCAAGAAATTACGGCATCTCTCTCTGTTATTGCCATTTCATCTGTTGTTGTTGTGATAAGTTTATTCATTATTAATTCATTTATTTTTCTTTCAAATTGGTAACCTAAATATGGCTTAGGGTCTAAATAATTATTAATGTCCTCTTCTATCCTTTCAATATGTGTATTTGGTAAAAACATTTTATTGGCAATCATCGACAATAGCATGTTTAAATCATGTAGTAATAATGTAGGATCGGCAGTATTTGATTCAAAAGATTTGTTTACTCTTTGTACTTCAGATAAGATAGGTTTTAAAATAAAAGATACGCTAAATTACTTTCATCTTTGAACATTGAATAAAGAAGTTCTGCAGTATAACATTTGTCAGTCAAACGAGTTATTTCAAAATGGGCTTTTAATTCAATATACTGTTCTAAAATTCTTGTTATAGCAACTTCAATGGATAACCACCTTGTTTGACACGAATGCACTATCTTTTTCGGATCTGCACCATCGTTTATGGCACTGTATAAATATTTGAATTGATTTTGTCGGCTGGTGGATTTACTAAACGCACGATTTTGCATTGCACGAGGGTTTCTAGGAATACAACTATCGTGTTATACGAGGACTAACTATACTAAGATATTATTACACTGTGGTTATTAGAAATAATTATTACTTATTACTCTTATTACTTATTGCTCTGTGGTTATTAGAAACGTTGAAAGAGATGTCGGTAATTCGGATCGCATTTCTTGGAAGCCAAACAAATACGACGAAGAAAAATTATCCAATGCCATTCCTTCGCTGTTTCAAAAAAAGGCGTCATTAGAATTTTTTCCACATTTTTAGATTTGATTCAACAATTTAAAGCCATGACCCAATGATCAGGTCGTTTGACCGCGAGCGTAACTACGTAAAATTGTTGGGGTTCTCCTCAGGGAAATCCAGAATAATATAAAACCGATTCTTCGCTTTATAAAAAAAAAAACTATGAAATATGATATCCCTACTATTTCAATTATGAATTATTTTTATTGTTAATTAAATAATTAATTGAACAATTAATTTAATATTTCTTAATATAAATGTTACATTGCCAAAATACATAAAATGCTAAACATTTATACTCTTCCCGCTAAAAAATCCGCTATCCGCTATTTCATATTTTTATCCGCTAAACCTGAAGCAATTCCGCTAAATCTAGCGGGAAAACCGCTAAAATGGCAACACTGCTATATGTCTATAAGCCTGGAAAACGCAAAATAAGTAGAACTCTGAGAAAAAACCCCCAAAACAGCAGTGCCATAAACCTCCGTTTACGTCATAATCCTTTGGTTTAATTCCAGGAACACAATTCCCAATTAAACAACATAGTTTTTACATAATTGTAACATGTCTCTGTAGCCAACAGAAAATACTGTAATTGCATGTCTATATGAACGCAATAATATTTATTGTGATCCTGCGATTGTGTTTTTCCCAAAACACTAAGACGTTAGTATGAACTTATTTTCTCTCTCAATAATAGTACTAAGACACAGATAAAATTCGCAAAAGAATAAAAACTTATTTCTCTATCAATAATAATGTTAAGGAACCACAAAGACACAGATAAAAGTTACAAAAGAATATTCTATTTTATTATTAAAAAAACTAAAGAAAGATACAAAATACTTACAACTAAAGATTCCCTAATCTAAATAAATTAAGCTACTGTAACCACCATCTGTTGTTAAAGCATCGTTACTCCGATCGTGCCAGATGATGGGCACGGTGGAAGCACCGGACGTGGAAAAACCGCTCTCGTCAACGGCATAGGGATTCCGAGGACCACCAACATTTACTTCTTCTTCTTCATACTCCCTGACAATAATTATGTCCGGTGAATGAACCTCACGATCAACGTATGCCGATCCTATTGACACTTCCGATGCCGACCGTGAGGAGTTGGATGCGGATATATCACCATCGTATGAAAGATGCAAACTTGCAGAGGTTGAAAATTTCATAGACACTTCCCATGAACAGAGGCTATTATTCAGCGATAGAGATGAAAATTGGTGTAATCGATACAGGACTGCCCCGTACTAATGGGAGTTGAGCTCCGTGTTTTTGGAAAATATGTCGAGGCATTCCAGTCAAAGACCTCATAACGGTTAGCAACGTCCGAAAGGTCTTCGCAGGAATCCAAGGGAGTTGAACTCCGTATTTTCGGAAAATATGTCAAGGCGTTCCAGTCAAAGGTCTCACAACAGTCAGCAACTTCCAAAAGGTCTACGTCGTTGCAGGAAACCCACGGGTCACAACACTCTGAACTTTTATCATAACAGACACCTGACCCTGAACACATGCACAAACTGTACCTACACAACATTGTAAGGACGGAAAAAACGTGAGAGTAGCATGAAGAAATAAACACAAAACTAGCCCTTTTAAACTCAAGCAGATTCAAATGTTAACCCAATACAACCAATCAGATTGGTGGGGAAAGCTGAAAAATACTGTTGCTAAAAACAACTTATTAGTTAACGTGCTCCTTTTTACATAATTTGTTAACACACATTTTGTTGGATCTGTGAACTGCAAAGATTTAGAACATATTTTTCTGATATAATTTAAAACTTCATAAATGAACGTTCTGTTATGGTAATAGAAATGAGAAAATACAGATATATACACCTAAAAATTAACAGATTTTATAATTTTCACAACCTATTTGTAGGTGTCAAATGTATATTTTAGCCGTTAGGGGATAGCACAGCTTGGAACTCCACAAAGTTTACGAAAGATAGCCTTTGTTTGTCCATAAGATCTTCACTGAAAATGGGGAAGTTTGAGAAAATCACATGTCACCTTTAGATATTTTGCGTGTCCAACCGGAAAAAATTTGTCCCGTTATATTATTTTCAATTGCTAGAATTTGTACGAAATCGAACTTTTTGTGGCAGTTTCTCTTTCGAGATAGAGAAATTGTCCTTAAACGATTTCGCCCACCTTTCAATCCAACCCTCAGGTTTTTTATGCATTCCAACTCAAAAAAAAATCACGCAAAACGACTGTAAAACGGTTCGCAACCGAATCGTTGGAATTATTGAAATTATGAAAAATAAATATCGTAAAGCTACATTGACTGGTAGTTTAAAATCAACACTTGTTGACAAGCTGATGGAGGGGAAAAAATAGCATTCAATCTTAGCAACTGCGAATGGATCCAAAACAGTTAAAAGCTGAGATTTTTAATAAATTTTCAGTTATCCATCAACACTTTGTAACCTTTTCAAAAACAAACGTGAAAAAATCAACTTAAAATTCTTAATTTTAAGCATTTTCCGTGTACTATAAGATAAATTTGAGCCTGAACAGCTCATTCAAATCATAAAAAACATCCCCAAATAGCATAAAACTCCAACAAATACAGCCAAACCTCGGAAAATCTAAGAAAAGTTATGCAAAAAATCTTAATAACATGTTTTTCAACATTTATTTAAGATTGAGACCCCCCCACCCGCACAAGAGGGTTACGGTGTCACAGCAGATTAAAGCCTCATGATTCAAAAATATATAGAGCGTCATCACCAACTCGAGGGGATTAATAATGATTATAACGTTCTTGGGTTTTTTCTCAGAATTCCAATAAGCTTACACATTAACATGAAAAAACAACGGAAACTGTGTACAAGTAATTAATGGACCCTTTAAAATTAGAGAAAATGATCAGAAAGAGAGAAAATAATCGGCTTTTTCCCCCATGTACCCAAGGAATGTGTTTGTGAGATTTTTAATTAAAATTTGCTTACACATCACAACATTTTTGTGCTGTCAAAACATGAAATTCATTCATCACAGTAAAAATCAGGGTGGAAACACGCAAAACACTGTCAAGAGACAGAAATATAAGAAAATTAAGTAAAAATATCTTAAAAATACAGCTTCAACATTTATTCAACCCTCAGACCCCAGCCACAACTTCACAGGTTCTTAAAAACCCCCCTCAAAACGATTATGGTGTTAAGACACGCCTAAGTTTAAAAAAAATATTAACCGTTATCATTGAAATAACCACATTTTAGATCTTTTGTGTTTCCAGGAATTCCGTCATCCCTCAAAATTTCAGAAATTACACATTTGGAATCAAGGGAACATATTAGAATTAGTGAAAAATAATAGGGTTTTTTCAAATAAAAAAGCGTTTTTTTTGTCTTATTTACAATCAAAAGTTTAAAATTTGTATGTGTGCGACATATAGACAAATAACTTTGCTGGTTTTTACCTAGGAAAACAGTAAAAAGATGATATTTTTAATAATAAAAAAAAACTTTTCAAAGTACTCTGAACAGTTGAAATGTTAACAATTTTTGGATCTGTTGTTGCAGCAGAAACATGAAAATACACACAACACACTGTAAAATTAAAAATGACAACAGAAACTATACTTTTATGAATCTATCGGCATAACAACTGATGAATTTTCATATGCACACACTCATACAAAAGATGAGCAAAGGTAATTTGAGACAAAAATCTTGATTTAACACAAAAACAACATAACAGATGAGGGAAAAACACCACACATGTGTTCATACAATTCTAAACTACCATATTTAAAGTGCATGTTACAATAAGAAAAACCAGCAGTGTGTTACAATAGGAAAACTCACCACAATTTTCCAGAAACATTAAGTAATTTTGAATCTCAAAGCAAACAAGAGTTCTGAAACCATGGTAATAGCAGTAATAATCACCGCTGTTACAATCATATCCTTATTGATGTACCAGCAGATACCGTGTTTATTATATAATTCGTCATTTACCAATGTAACGCCTTAGTTTATATTTGAAAAAGGAAAAATTCGAAGCAAACACATGAAAATTTAAGATAATTTTAACCGGAAGCGTATACATTTGAATCGTCACACTTTTAATTTCATTATTTCGACTGAAAATAGCCGATTTCTGCCGAAGGCAATTAGGCTAACACACAGTGTGCATGCTATTTTCACATTCACATTGAACCAAAATAAACCTGAAAAATAAAAAAAACAGCTGCAGATCACCGGCTATTTTACACACGCTAAGACTGAACAACACCAACCTAAGTCAAAGAACGTTCTTTGACTTAGGTTGGTGTTGTTCAGTCTTAGCGTGTGTAAAATAGCCGGTGATCTGCAGCTGTTTTTTTTATTTTTCAGGTTTATTTTGGTTCAATGTGAATGTGAAAATAGCATGCACACTGTGTGTTAGCCTAATTGCCTTCGGCAGAAATCGGCTATTTTCAGTCGAAATAATGAAATTAAAAGTGTGACGATTCAAATGTATACGCTTCCGGTTAAAATTATCTTAAATTTTCATGTGTTTGCTTCGAATTTTTCCTTTTTCAAATATAAACTAAGGCGTTACATTGGTAAATGACGAATTATATAATAAACACGGTATCTGCTGGTACATCAATAAGGATATGATTGTAACAGCGGTGATTATTACTGCTATTACCATGGTTTCAGAACTCTTGTTTGCTTTGAGATTCAAAATTACTTAATGTTTCTGGAAAATTGTGGTGAGTTTTCCTATTGTAACACACTGCTGGTTTTTCTTATTGTAACATGCACTTTAAATATGGTAGTTTAGAATTGTATGAACACATGTGTGGTGTTTTTCCCTCATCTGTTATGTTGTTTTTGTGTTAAATCAAGATTTTTGTCTCAAATTACCTTTGCTCATCTTTTGTATGAGTGTGTGCATATGAAAATTCATCAGTTGTTATGCCGATAGATTCATAAAAGTATAGTTTCTGTTGTCATTTTTAATTTTACAGTGTGTTGTGTGTATTTTCATGTTTCTGCTGCAACAACAGATCCAAAAATTGTTAACATTTCAACTGTTCAGAGTACTTTGAAAAGTTTTTTTTTATTATTAAAAATATCATCTTTTTACTGTTTTCCTAGGTAAAAACCAGCAAAGTTATTTGTCTATATGTCGCACACATACAAATTTTAAACTTTTGATTGTAAATAAGACAAAAAAAACGCTTTTTTATTTGAAAAAACCCTATTATTTTTCACTAATTCTAATATGTTCCCTTGATTCCAAATGTGTAATTTCTGAAATTTTGAGGGATGACGGAATTCCTGGAAACACAAAAGATCTAAAATGTGGTTATTTCAATGATAACGGTTAATATTTTTTTTAAACTTAGGCGTGTCTTAACACCATAATCGTTTTGAGGGGGGTTTTTAAGAACCTGTGAAGTTGTGGCTGGGGTCTGAGGGTTGAATAAATGTTGAAGCTGTATTTTTAAGATATTTTTACTTAATTTTCTTATATTTCTGTCTCTTGACAGTGTTTTGCGTGTTTCCACCCTGATTTTTACTGTGATGAATGAATTTCATGTTTTGACAGCACAAAAATGTTGTGATGTGTAAGCAAATTTTAATTAAAAATCTCACAAACACATTCCTTGGGTACATGGGGGAAAAAGCCGATTATTTTCTCTCTTTCTGATCATTTTCTCTAATTTTAAAGGGTCCATTAATTACTTGTACACAGTTTCCGTTGTTTTTTCATGTTAATGTGTAAGCTTATTGGAATTCTGAGAAAAAACCCAAGAACGTTATAATCATTATTAATCCCCTCGAGTTGGTGATGACGCTCTATATATTTTTGAATCATGAGGCTTTAATCTGCTGTGACACCGTAACCCTCTTGTGCGGGTGGGGGGGTCTCAATCTTAAATAAATGTTGAAAAACATGTTATTAAGATTTTTTGCATAACTTTTCTTAGATTTTCCGAGGTTTGGCTGTATTTGTTGGAGTTTTATGCTATTTGGGGATGTTTTTTATGATTTGAATGAGCTGTTCAGGCTCAAATTTATCTTATAGTACACGGAAAATGCTTAAAATTAAGAATTTTAAGTTGATTTTTTCACGTTTGTTTTTGAAAAGGTTACAAAGTGTTGATGGATAACTGAAAATTTATTAAAAATCTCAGCTTTTAACTGTTTTGGATCCATTCGCAGTTGCTAAGATTGAATGCTATTTTTTCCCCTCCATCAGCTTGTCAACAAGTGTTGATTTTAAACTACCAGTCAATGTAGCTTTACGATATTTATTTTTCATAATTTCAATAATTCCAACGATTCGGTTGCGAACCGTTTTACAGTCGTTTTGCGTGATTTTTTTTTGAGTTGGAATGCATAAAAAACCTGAGGGTTGGATTGAAAGGTGGGCGAAATCGTTTAAGGACAATTTCTCTATCTCGAAAGAGAAACTGCCACAAAAAGTTCGATTTCGTACAAATTCTAGCAATTGAAAATAATATAACGGGACAAATTTTTTCCGGTTGGACACGCAAAATATCTAAAGGTGACATGTGATTTTCTCAAACTTCCCCATTTTCAGTGAAGATCTTATGGACAAACAAAGGCTATCTTTCGTAAACTTTGTGGAGTTCCAAGCTGTGCTATCCCCTAACGGCTAAAATATACATTTGACACCTACAAATAGGTTGTGAAAATTATAAAATCTGTTAATTTTTAGGTGTATATATCTGTATTTTCTCATTTCTATTACCATAACAGAACGTTCATTTATGAAGTTTTAAATTATATCAGAAAAATATGTTCTAAATCTTTGCAGTTCACAGATCCAACAAAATGTGTGTTAACAAATTATGTAAAAAGGAGCACGTTAACTAATAAGTTGTTTTTAGCAACAGTATTTTTCAGCTTTCCCCACCAATCTGATTGGTTGTATTGGGTTAACATTTGAATCTGCTTGAGTTTAAAAGGGCTAGTTTTGTGTTTATTTCTTCATGCTACTCTCACGTTTTTTCCGTCCTTACAATGTTGTGTAGGTACAGTTTGTGCATGTGTTCAGGGTCAGGTGTCTGTTATGATAAAAGTTCAGAGTGTTGTGACCCGTGGGTTTCCTGCAACGACGTAGACCTTTTGGAAGTTGCTGACTGTTGTGAGACCTTTGACTGGAACGCCTTGACATATTTTCCGAAAATACGGAGTTCAACTCCCTTGGATTCCTGCGAAGACCTTTCGGACGTTGCTAACCGTTATGAGGTCTTTGACTGGAATGCCTCGACATATTTTCCAAAAACACGGAGCTCAACTCCCATTAGTACGGGGCAGTCCTGTATCGATTACACCAATTTTCATCTCTATCGCTGAATAATAGCCTCTGTTCATGGGAAGTGTCTATGAAATTTTCAACCTCTGCAAGTTTGCATCTTTCATACGATGGTGATATATCCGCATCCAACTCCTCACGGTCGGCATCGGAAGTGTCAATAGGATCGGCATACGTTGATCGTGAGGTTCATTCACCGGACATAATTATTGTCAGGGAGTATGAAGAAGAAGAAGTAAATGTTGGTGGTCCTCGGAATCCCTATGCCGTTGACGAGAGCGGTTTTTCCACGTCCGGTGCTTCCACCGTGCCCATCATCTGGCACGATCGGAGTAACGATGCTTTAACAACAGATGGTGGTTACAGTAGCTTAATTTATTTAGATTAGGGAATCTTTAGTTGTAAGTATTTTGTATCTTTCTTTAGTTTTTTTAATAATAAAATAGAATATTCTTTTGTAACTTTTATCTGTGTCTTTGTGGTTCCTTAACATTATTATTGATAGAGAAATAAGTTTTTATTCTTTTGCGAATTTTATCTGTGTCTTAGTACTATTATTGAGAGAGAAAATAAGTTCATACTAACGTCTTAGTGTTTTGGGAAAAACACAATCGCAGGATCACAATAAATATTATTGCGTTC